>NW_021319121.1:978752-1036072 GCF_001605985.2 Dendrobium catenatum | reverse complement strand
ATTTCATTGATATTCACATTATGTCACTGAGCATTGATACTGATACTGATATGGATATGGATATTGTATTGATTCATTGATGCTCTGGACATGGATACTATTGATTTATTGATACTGATTCATTGATACTATCGCTTCATTGATACATCGCATTGATATGATGCATGTGATTCATTGATCAATACGGAATAGGTTTTACTGTATTGATTTGATTTCAATCGTTCTTACGATGTATTGGTTTGATTGTTTTATATGATTTCTTACCGATTGATAATATTGACCAAAGATGATTGATTTGATTGATTCGATATTGATTTAATTGATTTAACTGATATCGAGACGATGATTTTCCTCTATCGATTTGATCGAGATTTCATTGGATCCTTACGAGATTTATCGTATGTACTGATTTATTGAGCTTTACGGATTTCCTCCTGTTGTTTAACGATTCTTCTACTACTGACTACAGATTTTATTGATTGTGCATTGACTACTGATTTCCGTATCTGCATTGATTCACTGATCATGTGCAACTGACTGTTATAGATTCGACTGATTAACAGGCATATTGCTTCAGTACCGTGCTTTAATTTCAGTTGTAGGTTTTTGATGACCTGCTGGGCTTTTTGAAGCTCATTATATGTGGTTAACAATTTCAGGTCCGAGCAAGGGAGCAGGAATGGAGATTGATCAAGACTGTCGACGAATCCTTTCACTATGGATGCCTGGGGTGTCACAAAATTCGTGATAGCAGAGTAAGTTCTCTGTCTGCTGCCGTCGGAATGGGGTGTGCAGCACCGGAGAGTGGTAACAGCGAAACTGGAAATGTCCTCAGGCGGAGTTGGAATTTCTGGCATACTGAAGATTTGTTCGATCGAACAATCTGCAACGTGCGTCTTCGGATTTTTGACGTCCTCCAGCAGCTTTTCCGTTCCGGTGGATTCCGCAATGGCCGTTGGATTTTGCGGAGTGGAAGTAGTTGCGGGAGGTGTGGAAAGGGAGTTGACATTGGCGTCGGAATGATTGTTTGCAGGCGAATATGCATGCGGGAGTAGGTTCGATTGCGTCTGTGTGTTGGTGGAGCGGATGAGCGACGGGGACGGTATGGTTGCCGGCCTGCTCATGATTCTATCCACCGATTGCAAGACATTAACACATAAAGCATATATTTGATCGATTGATGCTTCTACTTGAGCCAACCGAAGGGTTTCCTGGCGTTGTGCACGATCGACATTCCTTCTTCTTCGGTGGCTGTTGAAATCTGGAATGAGGGGGTCGGGATTGCGAGTGTGATTGCGAGACCAAGCGGCGTAAGGATCATGGGAGACTAAATGAGGTCGGAGCGACGGCGAGTCGCGGGCGTAGGCCGCGGGTTGATTGCGGACTAAATGGTCCGGCAATGGATTCCGCCATTTGAGCGGAAGTTCGAGGGGAGGGTATTCCGGCGGCGAATCACGCCATTGGAGAGGAAGCTCGAGAGGAGGATAGTCATCGATCTCCCGTCTTCTTCGGCGTCGATAATCGTCGATCACCCATCTCCTTCGGTGGCGATCTTCATAGACCGCCCATCTTATTCGGCGTCGATCTTCGTCGGCCGCCCTTGTTCTTCGGCTTCGAACGTCGTCGACAGCCGACCTTCTTCTGCAGTCCATCGATCTTCACAAGCTCCAGGCTCTGATACCAACTGATGTAGTGGATCGTCGGAAGATGCGACCTGCAAGAAGGATTTGGGTTTTCCCAATCCATGGAAGAAGAAGAAGAAGCTTTCAAAGCTTAAAAAAGGGGATAATTTCATTCAATACCTTTTCTTCTACAAGACCTCCTACTTATAAGACCAAAAGAGCATTCTAGAAAGAAATGACAACAAACTAGATAAAGTACTCCTAAGGAATCATTCTATCTTAAAATGCACCGCATCATTTTTGTATTTAAAAAAAAATAATAGCAGGTGAATAGTGTGATGCCATCGCACTATTCACCCGCACCTCCATTAACTTCTTTTTTTTGGCGTTCCACTGGAGTAATCGAGCGACACTATACATCCTTTTGAAGTTATGTTGGAGAAGCTCTAAATGTCGCAAGTACGGGCGACGACGACCAACAATAATGACTGGTGCCCAGTGGGGGTGTATGGGGATCAATGGCAGCATGCATCAAGTGCCAAGTGGTAGTGGCCAGAGTAGCATGACAGATGATTTGCGGTGTATTCATAATTTGATCAAATTTAACAATTCCTAATGCATTAAAATTGAACTAGGCCTATTCATATGCTTAGGAACCAAATTTTAAATGCTTAAAAAAATATATAAGGAGATTTTGATAGCTTGCGAGTCATCTCATTTAAAAAAAATATGTTTTTTATAAAATATTCTTAAATATATATTAGCAATTTAGCATTTAGAACTTTATGTATAAAGTTATTTAAATATTTAATAAATTTATCTCACTTTCTTATATCAAGTGATATTTAATTATTTTTCATCTAATTTATAATTTTTATCATTTTATAAAAATAATTACTTTGAAACGGGCTAATTTTGTGTCTTTCATATTCAATGAGGTAGTTCGTGACTCGGTAAACTCGTAGAACTAAGCTCGAACTCAACTTATTTACAACCCTTACCCAAACTATAAAGCCTCGTAATCTTACACCATTTGAGATATAATGTTATCGCCTTTATTCCATCAAGTAGTTCTTTCTTCATTTAAAAACATCAACCTAATAATTGTCACTTCTTTGAGTTATCAAAACAAAGTGTCTTTTCTTATACATTCTATTGATTTTTGACTAATATTATTCTAATAAAAAAACAAATCTTGCCATTTTAGATGATTATCGTAATGCTAAGTTTTTATATGGGATGATTTTTTATTGCTTTATAAAGCTGATGTGAAGAAAAAAATTTCTTAATATACATTTTTTTTAAAGCAACACAAAATAGTGACAAATAAGATTTATGATTGTGATTTGAAAAAAAAAAGTAATAAAACTATCCCAAATTATTGTCCTAACAAAATTGTACAAGGACAATAATATTTCTTTTCTTTTTCCATTGTGATTTAGGCTTCATTTGGACGGCTTTCTTACTGTTTTTTAAAGCGTCATACGTCTTAGAATATGCTCAGTTATAAAGAGATAAAAAGCTTAGTACCTTAGCTTTGAACAAAAATCTAGCACACATACAGATAAAAGAGAGAGATGCAAGAGTCATATTGGATACCAATATTTTTACTTGAAAAAATCTTGAAAATGGGGAAAAATATGTAGAGTTGAAAAAATATAATAAAATGAGAGTTGTTCTCAAGAGTGTGTTGGCCTGTTAGTTCGGTCAGTAAGATCGTAGTCGGTCAACAAAGGTTCGAGGGATCGTAGTCGGTGGCAATGGAGGTCGGACGGATCGTAGTCAGTGAGCGACGAAGGTTGAAATGACCGAAGTCGGCGGGCGATGGAGGTCGGAGGGACTGTAGTCGGTAGACAACGATAGTCAGAGGGATCCTAGTCGATAGACGACAATTATCAAAGGGACCATAGTCGACGGACGAAGTTGGTTGGAGGGATCTTAGTTGGTGGTGACAGATGTCGTAGGGAACATAGTAGGTGGGCAATGGAGGTCTTACGTAGCATAGTATGCGGGCGACGAAGGTCAGAGTGGACCCTAGTCGGTGGGCGACTGTGGTTAGAGGGATCGTAGTCGGTTGGCGATAGAGGTCATAAGTATCGTAATCGACAAATGAGTTCGGATGGAGGAACTATAGTTGGTGATGACAGTGAACGGAGTGAATCACAGTCGACGAGAGACCGCGATAGGAGGAACCATAGTTTGTCGTGATAGTGGTCGTAGTGGACCGTAGTCTACATGCGATGAAGGTTGGAGAGACCTTAGTCGACGAGCAATGATGGTTGAATAGACCGTATTCGACGGAAAATAAAGGTCGATGGAATCGTACTAGGACGATGACGTTGGTTGGAGTGTACCATATTCCTTGAGCGACGGAGGTTAGAGGATCATAATTGGCGAGCGATGATGGTTGAAAGGACTGTAGTCGACGGGCGATAGTGGTTAGAGTGGATCGTATTATGTAGGCGACAAAGTTCGAATGACCGTAATCAGCATGTAACAATGGTCGAAGGGACCGTAGTCGATGATCAATGGTGGTGGAAGGGATTGTGGTCGACAAGCGACATTGGTAGGAGGGATCATGGTTGGCGGGCAATGGAGGTTGTAGGGAACGTAGTCAACAGATAGGGGTGGCCGGAAGGACTATAGTTTGTAGGTGACGATGGTCAGAGTGAATTGTAATCGACAGGCGACATGGTTACAAAGCGATAGTGGTCAAAAGGAAGTTCGATGGTGGTCGACGACCAAGTAGAAGTCCGACAATGGTTGGTGTCTAGCTGAGAGTTTGACTGCGATAGGCAAACATACGGTGCAAGCTTGAGAAAGCAAAAGAGATCATTTGTTTTTAATCTTTTGTCTACTCCCCTTTGTGATGAATGATGATCTATTTATAATTTTTAAAGAGTAGCATGACTAGTAAATAAGGAGAAGATCAAGGGCATATTAGGAGTGTTTCGAATGGACGATTAATATTAACTTCCTTAATAATATATTGTTCATTATATATTTAAGTATTGTAATGATGTCAAAATTCTGCCATCATGGGCTCATTGGATTTGTCTAGTCAAGCCGTTCGATTCGAATATAAGCATGTCACATTTGGATATCATTTGATCATCCAATTAATATTATGAAACTTTCAAATAGGCTTCAGGACCTTGATTTTAACCCATTTGGGTTCGGATTGGATCGATTTTGATGTCGTTGGGTTTGCCTTTTCGACATGTTCAATTCAACAATAAGTTTGCTGAAAAAAAAAAAGTTTGGTGAAGTCAGAGTTCGGATGCTCCGAATTTAGAATTGGAAGCTTTTATTAAAATTTGTGCCCGATCAAAATAATTTTTTTATGATATATCAATACTAAATAGTTACTTTAAAAACGGAAAGAAAACTTTCCTTTCTTAAATTCTCAACTAGTTCAATATCATTATCATATTTTAACAAAATATATAAAACCAATCAAATACTATTTTTAAATATTCGATTTAATTATAAATAAAATTTCGTTTTTCAATTTCCCAATCAATATATTCACAAGCAATTGATTTCATCAACCTAATTGTTTGTTACCACTATTTATCTGCCACACGTGCAGAAAAGGTCACATAAATCAAATACACTGCCCGGACATCTGACCGTCAACATCATCAACGGTCCATAAGGTCCGAACTATCAAACTTTTGGCCAGATAAATCTTAAGGTTTTTAAATTTATTTTTAATGTAAAATTTAATTTATTTCTCAAATAATAATGTTATGTCAGAAATAAATTTAATTTAATTTTCGCAAGATTTAATCAAAATAAAATTATAAAAGTTAAAATTTTTTAAAATAAATATATTATGATTAATCAAATTTCATAATATATAAATCATTTGATAATAGAAATATCCAGTTCCTTGTACATCGAGTCCACGCGAATTTCTTTAATCTTTTACGGCGAGGGTTTATACTCTTCCTTCCAGCGTCTTCTTGTATTGAGCCGCCTCGGCGAAGCCAGCGAGCTCCGTGCCAATTTGTCGCCGATCGATCCCGAAACGGTAAACGGGAAGAAGAAGCTGAAGCCAAATTCGTAAGGGGGGCAGTCAACGGAGTCGATTTGTGTTTGAATCGAAGCATTCGTCCCTACATCTCTTTTTACGAGGTTAGTTACCCCTTTCCGATCGTCCGCGATTTCTTTGAAAACCTAAAGGACGGGTGCGATGAGCTGATTTTATTTTGTTTATTGAAGGGCTGATCTTTGGGTAGATCCATGGCGGCGAACTTTGGGAGAGATTGAGGAGATAATGGTCGGTTTTGGAGCGGCGCTCCACGGTTGCATGGGCGAAGAATGCCAGAACTTCGAAGCGGGGTGCGTCGTCGAGGTCGTGCTCCACCGCCTCTCGTTGTAGATCGCGAGATTAGGAGGCCAAGAACCCGGGCGACGGCAAAGAAGGCTTCGGACGGGGCTGGATCGCCGGTAGCGTGGAGACGTGCATCGGTTGGGAAGGCGAAGCCCGTGGCTAAGGGGAGGCCAAGGGGCAGGCCTTCGAAGAAAACAGCGGCTGTTGCTAGGTTGATTGTGACAGAGGACGAGGGAGAGGGTGAGGGTAAGGTCTCCGATCAGGTTAAAGAGGTTATAGTTGTTAAGGAGGTTGAGACGAGGGGAGGGGTTGCTGCTGTAGATCGCAGGAATTTGGAACTTCTGCACGAGGTCCAGGGCAAAATGATGGGTGATGATAGCGGCGGGTTGAGCGCCAACAAGGCTGCGGGACAAGAAGAGGAAGGGAATACGGCTCCTTTCCCTGAAAAGGTTAATATAATAACTTTTTTTCGTTTTAGTAATTCTTATTCTATTCGGTTCATTGATGATTTTCTATTCTTTCTGGACGATTTTTTAAAATTTTTACAATCTTCTTCCTTGAATTTGGTCTGGCCCTTTGTAAATTGTCTCATCTTGAATGAGCTTCTTGTTCAAGTGAGTATAAGCTTCAAAATTTAATTAGTCTGCTATAAGAAGCATTTTAAGCATGTAAACAATCATAGATTTTTACAAAGAAAATTTTCTACTGATGCCTCTAAGTCTTATGAAACAATTGGGTAATATTTCAGTTGTTGTCCACCTTTTTTTAATGTACAAGTTGAACAACCTTTTGGTATGGAACTAGGATAAAAAATTTCAGTAAACATGTATTGATAGTTTTACTTGCTGACCGAAATCTAAGTATGAAGCATAATCAGTTTTAAGCTTACTATTACTAAGGAAAGTATTTGGTGAGCTTTTCTGTTATTCGAACATCTTCGCATCTAATCTGATGCTTCTTGTATTTTTTCTGTGTGACAGTAGTAAAACTGTGACGTGAGATATTAATGGTTTAGCTAAGATTGCTGACTTTTTCTATTTTAAGGACTTAGGGTATCTCATATGAACAGTTTAGAACTATGCAATCTCTATTCCTTAGGATAATACTCAAGGAAAGGTGAGAACATATGCTCTTTTTGTATGTTTCCAACTCTGTTAAATGTCTACTAGTTGTTTTGGAATTTAGTTATCCTAAAACCGTGAGACTGTGTCAGACAAATATGCTATAGCATCTTTACTCCTGCTGCACACAAATATTTACATAAATCAAGCGGCTGCAACCTTTATCAGGACAAAATAGAATAAGATGCAGAGTTCATCTGATTAATTTTTTATTGGCTTGTCTTTCAATGTGTAGCCATGTGATCCTGCAGATATCAAGTTTGTTGTTTGCTTATTGTTTTCTTGGTAAGAAAAAAAAGGTAATTGTTTGTTATACGTATTTTCATTGAAACTTTTTGTTTAATTATCAAAAAAAGAATACTCATCTCTCTCTTTTTTTATATATTCAAATTCTTTCTAATGTGTGTAAACTGGTGTTTTGAACTTAATTATGTTTCAATAAAACATATTTTTCTTCTTTCCCTATTCTAATGTTTAGCGCAATGAATTTGTTTTGCTATATCTAGCATCTCGAATTGTGTTCTGGTTTGAGCAATTTGATTGTGTTTTTTACTTCCTGGTTTGTTTGAATTAATATTACTTTATAGAGGAGCTACTTGAGCATGTTACATGTTAGTCTCCTATAAATAGATATGGAAAGCTCGTTATGTATTCTTTTTATCATAAATATTTTATTCGGTGGACGGAGGCTTTATTGGAGGATTAAGTTGTAGCCAACTGACATGATATCTTATATCTCAGGTCCAGGTAGGTGGATCTCCTGTCTATAAAATTGACAGGAGGTTGGGAAAAGGTGGGTTTGGTCAAGTTTTTCTTGGCCGCCGTGTTACTGGTGGCAGTGATCGTGCAATGGGTCCTGGTGCTCTAGAGGTATCTTTGTTCTCAATGTCCTTTGAGAAGTTCCAATGTAGATGGCTTCTTTCGCATTATTTGTGAGAGTCTCATTAACCGAATTGCTTACTCCTATTTTGTTTTCTTCATTGTTTATAGGTTGCTCTCAAATTCGAGCATAGGAACAGCAAGGGCTGTACTTATGGTCCTCCTTATGAGTGGCAGGTTTACAGGTGTTCTTTTACGTTCTTTAATAAGCTCTCCTCACATTCTCCCCCACTCACTAACACACACAATTAAGCAAGAGCGCACATATATGATTACCATTTGACTTAATCTAAAATTAGCATTTCGTTGATGTGGTTTTCTTTGAACAGTGCTCTTGGTGGAAGTCATGGGGTTCCTAGGGTACACTATAAAGGAAGGCAGGGTGACTATTATGTTATGGTGTGTGTTTGTGGTTTTTTTTTTTTCAGCCCTTCTTTGTAGTTAGTTATGTTTTTTGCTGCATTTCATGAAAGAACTGTTAATATTATCCATCTTCCTCTCTCTGTCTCATCAAAATAACTTGCTCGAGCTTTTTATCATCTCATTTTCATCCTTCAATCTCTATGTTTTTTTTTTCTTTATTTTCTGAAACTCCTTTATTTGCAGGTGATGGATATGCTGGGCCCAAGTTTGTGGGATGCGTGGAATTCTGCTGGTCAAGCGTGAGTGTCTTCCATTATGACCATTATCAGTGTAATATTGTTACACAGTATCAGCTTTTACTCTTTGACGCTTTGTTTGCTAGGTTTACTCTTGGAGTTGCTCCAAGAGGGAGAAACCTAATGTGGAAATGAAGTACATCATATTCATGAATGATGCTTCTCTGCCATGATATTACTATCAATGCCAATTTATATCAACTATTATTTTTGCTGACTATATGCCATGTGTGTTCTAAAATTCTCAAATGTATTGTAAATAATTGTTAGGTGTGAAGATTAAGTGTTGTTCATGGTAACCATTAATTTCAATAGCTGCTGAGTGGAGTCGTTTGATTCTGAATTAGGGAAGAAAATAGCAGAGAAAAACCAAGCGAATTATGCAAATGGGTTCATTTAAGAGTCAATCACCTACTAAATTAACTGATAGAGCCACTCACTTTAGCCTTAAACTTATTTCTGACAAGCAAATAATGGTGGCATTATGCAAAGCGATGCAGTTGATTTATGAATAGAATTTTTCAGGGTACCATGTTAGATGCTGTGCTATTGCTTATTTTATTTATTTAAAAATAATAGGAGGATGCCTCTATTGAATGTATATGTTCTATCCAAAAAGTTCAAAGAAATGGTAAAATGTTTCAAATGTTTAGAAATGAGACATGCTTGGTTTATGTTTTCTATTTATTTTTTTATCTAAATTTTTTGTGTCTTGCTAACTGTTATATGCAGTATGTACATGCATATCATATTCACGCATGAGGTTGTGATAATGGCTTTTGCTTGTCTTTGTGGGCATTCACATGTTCAAATGAATGATTAAAAAAAAGAAACATGTTCAAATGAATGATTAAAAAAAAAACATGTTCAAATGAATGGACTTTGTAATATATATATATATATATATATATATATATATATATATGTTAGATGGACTTCTCTTTTCTCAAGAGGAGAATAGTCCACCCAAATTTAATTTTTAGAACTACCACCTTTGGTCTTCAATTTAAAGATTGCATCATTTGTTTTGATTTATAGCACGGCCATATGTATATATTTCAAGTTTCATGTATATATTTCATGAAGCATCTGCCCAAAATGAGGCAGATCAAGGGGCTTATAGAAAGTCCATAAGAAGTTCAAATACAATTTTTTGATGTCTATGAAGCTGAATTTGAACTAAAGAAAGTGATTGAAATCAAGTGTGACTGGTTGTCCTTAGGAAGATCTTCTGACAATAAGATTTCTATGTTAAGCTTCGTGCAAATATTGAAGCATTTAAGATTCACGTGGAGCTTTCAAAACTAAAATTGTATGCAAATAGTTAGTACTTTAGAAGCTGCCTTGAACTAAGTAGGTAGGTTTCCTGGAATCAGAATGTATTTATTTTTTCTCTGCCTGACCATTTTTATTTTGGAAAACTGTGAGCTTATTCTGAAATGCACTAAGAGCTTTGACAATCACACCATTGTTATGCACAGTTTTTTTTGTTCCAATTCCTTAGTTGTGCTGTTTGGATCTTATGACTTGCAGAATGTCGTCTGAAATGGTTGCCTGCATTGCTGTAGAATCTATATCTATACTTGAGAAGGTGCATTCTAAAGGGTAAGTTTTATTATTGTCATTCTTATAGTGGGAAGATTGCATCTTCTCTAACAAAAATTTCTTGTCGGGTAATTTTTTTTTTTTAAAATTTATTTGGTTGTTTTGCTTGCTTTTTTTAACCATTTATATCTATTGCCTTCAGATATGTCCATGGAGACGTAAAGCCTGAGAATTTTTTGCTTGGCCAACCATCAACACCTCAAGAGAAGAGATTATTTCTTGTTGATCTTGGACTGGGTAAGAGGAAATTCTCACTGAGCATGTTATTCTAATGTTGGTGTTATCTTTTTCATAGCTATTTATGTTCTTCACCCTCTTTTGCCTGTTTGGCTAGTAGCTTGGTTAGATAGTCATGCTAATAATTTGAGCAGCTGTCTATACCTTCACGGGCCAAATTTCTATTGGCCACAAGTATTATAGGTAATATTGACATGATAGTAATCTCCCTAGTTTTTTTAAATACTCCCATGATAATTTCTCCTTGCTCTCATATTTTTAGAGTTGGAATGTTGAATTGAAACCATCTTCATCTAAGCTTTTCTGCTTTATTGGGTGGATTTGGGGAATCATTTTCTGTCATCATTAGGCTGGATGTTATGATTAGGTCAACTCACTATGCATGAAACGCCTGCATGTTTGCACCTTGCCTTAGCACCTTGCTCTAGCAATGTGCGAAGCAAGATCTTCCATGTATCCAAATATCCAAAACCCAACCCAATTCTCTTTGTTTCTAGGTTTGGAGTTTAGGGTCCTAGTTTGGTTGTGTTAGGGTTTAGTTTGACTCATCTTGCATCAAACGCCTGCATGTTTGTGCCCTTCTCCAGCAATTCATGCAGCAAGACCTTCTACTTATTCAAAGAATAAAATATCAATATGATTGCGTTTTTCACCAGTCTCTCTTTCTCTTATTTCCAAATGCATCTTTCTTGCTCAGCCCTTCTTTTTCTTGCTCTTTCTTTGCTGTTTTCTCTGTTATGATTTCTGTTGAAATTATTAAGTTTGAGAGGGAAAAGCTTGAATTTTATCATACAACATAATCCCTACTTATAAATCTACACAATGTGCGTTAATAAAGAAATAAATATGCTGCCTAGCTATGGAAGGTACTCAACGTGAGATGGCTTCCCACAGATCTCTATTCATAGCCGTGGGATCAGTCTGGGAAAGAGAGGTTGTGATTTAACAATTTCCTTTCTACTTCATGTTGAAACAAAGTTTCTAGATCTTACCTATAGCCTCTTAGCTATTAATCAAATTCACCTTATTTCTGCTCGTCCTTTGTTCTTACCCCTCAATATTACTTATGCTAATTTGGGCTGTTTTAGTCAGTCTGATGTTCTGAATGAGTTAGTGTAATAGTATAGGGCAGTTCTTGGTCCACCTCTCTGAGTTTGTGATATTGGGAGGGATGAATTTGGATTTGGTATGATCCATCCTATATAGACCTATTCCATCTATGCACGAATAACTTAGGAGCTTTGTTTTATTAAAAGTTGTTCATTTGATTTGACAACCTTTATTACTATTGAACAAAAACAACTAACTTTTTTCTTTGCAAAATGGTACTGCAGCCACGAAATGGAAAGATGCAGCAAGTGGCCAGCATGTGGAATATGACCAACGCCCAGATGTCTTCCGGTGAGTTGAATTGTTTTATCATTTGAAATTTTAAATATTGCACCCCTGTAAATTATTTTATGCATTTTTCCTAAATCTACCTAACTAATTGATGTAGAGGTACTGTTCGATATGCAAGTGTGCATGCACACTTGGGGAGAACTGCTAGTAGAAGAGATGATCTAGAATCTCTTGCATACACTCTTATTTTTCTTCATCGAGGCAGGTTACCCTGGCAGGGGTATCAGGTGGGAGTTTTGACACTGTTGCCTTTTTTCTGCATATATGAATTTGTAAAAGTAACGTTTCCACTTATTTCCTCTCCTGTATTTTTGCAATACAGGGTGAGAACAAGTCATTTTTGGTTTGCAAGAAAAAGATGGCAACATCTCCTGAATTGCTTTGTTGTTTCTGTCCACCTCCGTTTAAGCAATTTCTTGAAACTGTTGTAAACTTGAAGTATGATGAGGAGCCTAACTATTCTAAACTTATATCACTGTTTGACGAGTTAATTGGACCTAATCCGGCTATTAGGCCAATCAATACAGATGGAGCGCTGAAGGTAATGGCGTTGATGGGACTTCCAATATACCCTTGATTTTCTAATAAACAATGATGATGATTGTCTCTATTTTGATAAGATGATTTAACTAAGCTGATTTCGTATCAGGTTGGACAGAAAAGAGGCAGATTAACTATGGATGAAGAAGATGATTCTCAGTTAAGAAAGAAGATTCGGTTGGGAGTTCCAGCTACTCAGTGGATTTCAGTCTATAATGCAAGGCCACCAATGAAGCAGAGGTGATTCCTACTGCTAATCATAGAAGGAAAAAATAGTTAGGAATCTATGATTGATTTGATTCTTATTTCTTAACCCGGTGACAGAAACATCTTTCCTTGAGTCTGCAAACATTTTGAGGGAACTAACTTGTTTATTATATTGAGTTTTGTGGTTTTACCAGTGAGAACATCATATACAAGTAGGTACACCATCAAATAATTATTTAATCAGGTTATGATGGGTGTTGATAGAAATTGCAGAGGCAAGTGTATGCAATTCTTATTTGGATTCTAAGGTGAGGTCTACCTAGGCTTTGCTTTCATGTGGCCACGCCCTATTAATGTGTTGCTTAGAGTTCGGTAGCACATTTTCACAGTTGGCTACCTATATGCACATTTGGCCATTGTTTACCGTCATAAATCAATCATTACTTTGCTTCTTGAAAATTTATGCTTCTTTTGAAATCGCCCAGTTGCTAGGTGTTTTGTGTAGGATTACTCAATTCTCTCCATCAGCAGAATTAATTTGAGAATGGTGAATGGGATTTAATTCCTTTTAGTTTTATTGTGGTCGACCTTATTGCTTTCTGGATTGGACAAGGCATAGGCATGATTTGAACTTGCATTCTTGCTTACTTTTTATTGTTTGCATTACCATCCGTCTATCCTATTATTGATATTTTCTGTGGCTTACCTGTGAAAGTGTAAAGCAAGGGTTATTTAATTCTCTGTTTAATACTTGCCCTATGACTGTTGTTTTCATTATCCCATCCTTCTCCCTAGGCATCATATGTTTGTTTGACTGACTTCAGGTTGTTCTTTTTGAGAGCTGGTTAACGGTTATAGAATGCCGGATGTTGTGATATCATCTTGGTGATAAGGGCTTGGTTATTGCATGACCAGACTTTTCATTCTTGATGGTGATAGGGGTGCTAATGTTTTCGTCAATTTTTAGGAGTCCTAGGCGAAGTTGGTTGTTATAGGGGTCGATTTGGGCTCAAGTCCAGCACATCGAAGGAATGAAAGTGATAATGTTTTCTAATTTTGTAGAAAGTTGCCATTGTAAGCATCAACTTCTTTTTCATTCTACTCTTACAATATAGTATTACCAAATGCGTTGGTGACTTAGTTCCTTTGGTTTTAATGGTTGTTTTTACTGTTAATTCATTTATGAAATGCATGATTAGATATGCAATGAGCCACCTCATCTTACTCCATGAAAACCAGGCATGGCAGTCTATGCAATGAGCCACCTCATCTTACTCCATGAAAACCAGGCATGGCAGTCGGAGGAAAGTGCCATTCATTTATTTAGTTTATTTCTATAAATTTTGGATTTAGTACTTTGTCAGAGAAATCTTTGGATAGCGTAAAAAGAGGTCATACATTAAGATGTTTATTGGACACTTCAAGAGATGCAAAAAGGTTATCATTGAAAAAAATGTGCTTTTAATGTGGCAACAATGAATACTATTGATGATATTTAGAAATTTTACGGAAAGAGCATTTAACAACACAAAAGCCATAGCTTTTGATGTATTTGGGAGAAAATGAGTTATATAATCAGCTGAAGACAAGAAATGAGAGATCCACAGCTTTTGTTAAAGTTAATTCATTTATGTGATGTATGATGAACCATGCAATGAGCTACCTTGGCTTATTAGCCCACAACCACCAGATGGTAGGCCAATAAAAGGGCTAGTCATTTGTCTAGTGTATTTCATTTTGATTTAGAAGATCGTTGGAGAAATTTTATGTTAGTATGAAAATAGATATTACATGAAAATATTTATTGAGGTGTAAAGAGATACAAAAAGATTATTAAAGTAAAAAGTATGTGCTTTTAATGTGGCAGAAATGAATACCATTGATGATTAGTGGAAGTCTTGTGGAAAGAATATTATATAGCACAAAAGTGGTAAATCGGGATATTTTAATGTACTTGAAAGAAATGAAATATATAATTAGCTCTGAAAAGAGATGAGAGATCTATAACTTTTTTTCAAATGAGATGGCTTAAAAATAAAGAGAAGAAGATCATATTTAAATATGAAAATTTCAAGATAGAAATGGTACTATGATAACTTATTAATTATAGATTTAAGAAAATTTACTTGGAAGAACATAATGAATAAATTAATATAATGATGAGATCTATTATATATTAAAACTAAAAAGTTCATCAGAGTTATCATCGAAGTGTATGTATGAGGGTAAAGCTTTAGGTTTAGATTAGTAACATATTGAGATTTGATGAATTATGCGTGTTCTTATTTTGATTTAACTAAAAAAATGATTTAAAATGGTTAGGAGGAAAATACTTTGTTATAGAGCAATGCTTTATCCATTCAAAAATTCAACACTCATTCAACACCTAACACATGGAAAAATCACATATTCCAACATATTATGTATTTCATTTGTGATTTTCTTGTGTCATATTGAATGTGTTAACTTTTTGGGTGGTTGTAATATTATATTTTTAAATAAAGAAATCCCAAAACAGTCCCCAAACAATTCGCGTATGCTCAATTTAATCCCAGAGTATCACGTTGCCCTAATTTAGTACATCGACTATGCTAAATTGATCCAAATTAATCTCTAATGTTGTAATTGTGATATAAAATTAAATCTCAATTTAGTCATTTGACTTTGCAAAACTGATCCTAATTTAGTCTCAAAGGGACCATTTTTGATCAATTTTGTATAGTTGAGGGACTAAACTGGAGCAATGTTATACTGCTTGACTAAAATGACCATCTACGAATAGTTGATGACTATTTTGAAATTTAGCCCTATTTTTAAACATATATGAACAAGTATTTTTAGGATTTTGTTACTTGTAAGGATTTTGAACTTCTCAATCATGCAATGAAGTTATGGGAGTGAGTAACACAACATATAATATCAAAAAATTAATTTGCTTTTATGCCATAAAGTTTCTCTATGGAGGTAATTTTTTTTTGTGACAACAAGTAATAAAAAAACGTAGATAACAAATAAGTGATCATTGTATAGTTTTTATTGATCTTGGATGGCATTTCATTGACCAATGACCACAACAATAATTGATTTGATGCAAGAAAAAAAATGTGTACATGATATACTGAAGTTATTAAATATAAAGCATATGGAGCATTAATTAGCATTAGAAGTTGTGTATTAAGTAAAAAATGTCAATCATGAGTATTATGCATGCCGTTTTTATGAAATTGCAATTAGGTTTGCTATGTTGTATGGATTTATGTTTTGTGTGGCAAAAAAAATCACTGATAACCAAGTCAAGTGTTACAGAAATAAAAAAATGTTAAAAGGAATGTGTAGATAAGATGGGGGTAGAGTTAGAAATGAGTACAATGCATGCCGTTTTTATGAAATTGCAATTATGTTAGCTATGTTGTATGGATTTATATTGTGTGGCAAAAAAAAAATCTCCGATAACCAACTCGTGTTACAGAAATAAGAACTGTTAAAATGAATGTGTGGATAAGATGATGAGGGTAGATTTATTGTGATGCATCATGTGTGCGTGTGTATAACATGGTTAATTTTTTATTTGAATTTACCTTTACCAATCATTTGAAAGGCAAGTTGATAATTTTTGAAGCAACAAAAGTTGAGTCCTATTCACACAGATATATACACAGTGAGAGATAGTAGGGATGAATGGAGTAAGATAACGGGAACCATGTTCACTGGGATTGTTAGATATAAACTTTGAGCTTAAGAACAATAATATATATATATATATATATTGTTTTTTTATTTTTTATATATTTTTAATTTTTTAATTTTTTTTAGAACAATACTGTGTATGTTCTCTGGGATAGTTAAATATAAACTTAGAGCGTGAGAACAATAATGCATACTGAAATATTTCCATATAACTTTAGATTTATTTTGGTTTACCCATTTTGTGTGGAGTCCTTTTAATGCTAATGGCGTCCTTAACCTTATCTTAATCGTTCAGGTACCACTATAATGTGGCTGATTCACGGCTGGCACAACACGTGGAGAGAGGAAACCTTGATGGCCTTCTTATTAGCTGTGTTGCATCTTGCACGAACCTATGGGCTCTCATTATGGATGCTGGAACTGGTTTTACATCTCAAGTTTATGAACTCGCCCCATGCTTCCTTCATAAGGTTTCCTTTAACCTGATGAATTTTTTCTTAATCTAGATTCAGTGATATGTGCTTTATTCTTGGTAAACTGCTTCTGTAGGAGTGGATTATGGAACAATGGGAAAAGAACTACTATATTAGCTCGGTAGCGGGTGCAAATAATGGAAGTTCTATAGTCGTGATGTCTAAAGGTAAAGTGTGTATATGCTTTTTTGGTATTATTTTTATGTGGATTTTATAATGATTAGTTTTGCATGTATCATATTCATTCATATTGTAATTTTTTTGCAGCCCCATGCACCAGCCTATCATTTTTTTAATGGATGAACATTTAGAAATTAAATTGAAAAAATTGTTGAACGTTATAGTTGAGCAGCCATCAATGACATCATAAACTAGTGTTTGATATAATTGTATTTAAGCTTTACGTAACCTACATAAGCTAGGTCAGGAGAACGATGCAGGTTAAATTATGCAAAAGATTAAAAATAAGCAAACTCTGAAAAAACTTGGATCCTATGATGAGTGCCAAAAGAAAGGCTAGCCATAGGGGATTCTTCTTCTCTTCTTTCTTTTTTTAACGTTTTTACTTGCTGATAATTGAAAACCCAATGACTAGTTCTAATCCATTTTGGGTGCCTTACAACCTAACTTTTTGTGGGGTAGTGCGCTGAAAACAGAGTGAGCTCATAGCAGTCCTATTTAACTGACCACACACTTAAAGGCATAATTGGTTGCACTAATGTCCATGCACGGATGATTGCTTTTTTTTTTCTTGATATAGATTTGAGTTTTTCTTAAAACCATAGCTACTTTCAAGTTTTCTGAAACCTCAGTTTGCAAGCTGTTTTTAATCTGATGCACCCAAGACGTCACACCTTGCTGATTAGATTTAATGTGGACTCCTAGAGAAATTCTTGGTGGAAAGATTGGAACCTTTTTATAGATATAAGCGTTCTTTGAACTCTGGATTATTTATGAATTGGCACTGTTATGTTTCTTTAGAGGAATTAAAAGAGGATATTCAACAAGTGGATGAGATATTTTGCTAAACTTTTCAATCAAGATTGTAAGAATGCGATTGACTTTAATGACCTTAGCACTCTAAATGAAAATAGATATTTTTATTTTTACCGGCGTATTGATAAAACTGAAGTTAGAGATACATTAAAGAAAATGAAGTGTGGAGAAGTTGTTGGATCTGATGATATTGCAATAGAGGTGTGAAAATGCTTAGGATATGATTGAATTTCCTAAACTTTTAATTTTATTTTTGAAGACTAAAAAGATGCCATATGAGTGGATAATGAGTGTGTTGATTCCTATTTTTAAAAATAAAGGTGATGCACTATACTTTGGGAATTTTAGAGGAATTAAGTTAATGTATCATACTTTAAAGCTACGGAAGAAAGTTATGGAGCAAAATCAATTTGGATTCATGCTAGGCAGGTCTAATATGGAAGCTATACATTTGTTGAGACTTTTGATGGAGAAGTATGGAGAGAATAAGGAGGATCTACATATGATATTTATTGATTTAGAGAAAGCACATGATAAAGTTCCAAGATAGAGCTTTGGAGAGTTCTAGAAAAGAAAGAGGTTAATAATGCTTATATTCAAATCATTAAGGATATGTATGCAGGAGTTGTTACTTGTGTAGTTGTGTTCAAACACAATGTGGCTTGATCAAGTATTTTCTTATTTCAGTTGGATTACATCAAGGATCAGCCTTAAGCCCATATCTTTTTGCTTTAGTTATGGATGTTCTCACTAGACATTTGCAAGAGGTTGTACCATGGTGTATGCTTTTTGCTGATTTTTTTTTTGTTGATAAGACTAAAGAGGGAGTTGAAGGTAAAATTGAATTATGGAGGTCAACCTTAGAGTCTATAGGTTTTCGTTTGAGTAGATCTAAAAGCAAAGGTCTGTAATTTTAGTAATAATAGATTTGTTGGGGGATTGTGACTTTGAGCGATTAGGTCATTAATAAGAGTACATGTTTTACATATCTTGGGTCTATTATTCAGAGTGATGATGAATTAGATGGGGATATCATTTGTAGAGTTCAAGTTGGATGGTTGAAGTGGAGGAATGCATCAGGCTTGTTGTGTGATAGCAAAGTCCCCCTCAAACTTAAAAGGGAAAATTCTATAAGATGGTAGTGAGACCTGGAATGCTTTATGGTGGTGAATGATTGCCATTAAAAGAGAAGCATAATATTAGTTAAGTGTTGCAGAGATGAGGATGCTTAGGTGGATGAGTGGCTTTACTCTTAGATACAGGATACAAAGCGAGCATATACGTGAAAAGGTTTGAGTAGCTCCAGTGGAAGATAAGATTAGAAAGAATAATCTTTTAGATAGTTTGGTCAGATAAAATGGCAGTCTTTCGATGACCCAGTTAGGAGAGTAGATGTGTTAGATTTGACTTATGTTAACAAATGTAGAGGTAGACCTAAAAAGACTAGGTTAGAATATATTAGAAATGATCTTTCTTTATTAGATTTAAATAAAATTTTGACTCATAACAGAACACAATGGAGAAAAAGGATTCATGTTGCTGATCTCAAATAGTAGAATAAAGGCTTAATGTATATTAGAACTGTCCTTTCTTTATTAGACCTCTAATGATCTGAAGCTTTCTTTTAGTATTTTTTTAATTCAAACTGTTCCCCTCTTTGATTTAAATTTCTTTTATTTGAACTGCCGGTAAAATAACCTTGGTGGTTGTTTCGTGACCATTCCACAGTGTTCCTATATATTTATATGGAACTCAAATTTATCAGTGGTAAATTTCAAAATAGCATCCAAACTACTTGTATATGACTAATTTAGTCTTGAGTATCATGTTGCTCCAATTTAGTCTTGAGATGCACAAGATTTTGAAAATTTTAGAGGAGTTAAGTTAATGTATCATACTTTAAAGCTATGAAAGAGTTATGGAGCAATTGTTACAACGTGATACTAATGTTTCTCAAAATTAATTTGGATTCATGCTGGGTAGGTCTACTATGGAAGCTATACATTTATTGAGAGTTTTGATGGAGAAGTATAGAGAGAATAAGGAGGATCTACATATATTTATTGATTGAGAGAAAGCATATGATAAAGTTCCAAGAGATATGCTTTGGAGAGTTTTAGAAAAGAAAGGGAATAATGCTTATATTCAAGTCATTAAGGATATGCATGCAAGAGTTGTTACTTGTGTTCAAGTTACTTATGTTCAAACACAAGGTGGCTTGATTAAGCATTTTCTTATTTCAGCTGGATCACATCAAGGATTAGCCTTAAACCCGTATCTTTTTTTCTTTAGTCATGGATGTTCTCACTAGACATTTGCAAGGGTTGTACCATGGTGTATGCTTTTTGATGATGACATTCTTCTTGTTGATAAGACTAGAGAGGGAGTTGAAGGTAAATTTGAATTATGGAGGTCAACCTTAGAGTCTATAGGTTTTCGTTTGAGTATATCTAAAATCAAATATATGAATTGTAATTTTAGTAGCAATAGATCTGGTGGGGGATTGTGATTTTGAGCGATCAGGTCATTAATAAGAGCACACGTTTTACATATTTTGGGTCTATTGTTCAGAGTGATGGTGAAATAAATGTGGATGTTATTAATAGAATTCAAGTTGGATGGTTGAAGTGGAGGAATGCATCAGGCTTGTTGTGTGATAGAAAAGTCCCCCTCAAACTTAAAAGGGAAATTTTTACAAGATGATGGTGAGACCTGTAATGCTTTATGGTGTAGGATGGTTGCCTTTAAAAGAGCAGCATAATATTAAGTTAAGTGTTGCAGAGATGAGGATGCTCAGGTGGATGAGTGATTTTACTCTTAGAGACAGGATACGAAGCGAGCATATACGTGAAAAGGTTTGAGTAGCTCTAGTGGAAAATAAGATTAGAGAGAGTCATCTTTTAAATGTTCGGTCAGATAAAATGTTGGTCTTCCGATGACCTAGTTAAGAGAGTAGATGTATTAGATTTGACTTATGTTAAGAAATGTAGAGGTATACCTAAAAAGACTAGGTTAGAATATGTTAGAAATGACCTTTTTTATTAGATTTAAGAAAAAAAATAACTCTTAACATGAAATAATTGAGAAAAAGGATTAATGTAGCTGACCTCACATAGTGGAATAAAGGCTTGATGTATATTATAAATGACCTTTCTTTATTAGACCTCAAATGATCTGAAGCTTTCCTTTAGTATTTTTTTTTTAATTCAAGTTGTTCCCTTCTTTGATTTAAATTTCTTTATTTGAACTGCCTGTAAAAAAACCTTGGTGGTTGTTTCATGACCATTCCACAGTTTTCCTATATATTTATATGACACTCAAATTTATCTGTGGTAAATTCCAAAATAGCACCAAACTATTTGTATATGACTAATTTAGTCCATGAATATTATGTTGCTCCAATTTAGTCATTCAATTATACATATTGATTCAAAATGCTCCCTTTTGGGCTAAATTAGAATCAATTTTATATAACAATTATAATTTGAGGGACTATTTTGGATTCATTTTGTATAGTCAAGGAATTGAATTCGAGCAATGCGATATTCTAGGACTAAATTGGTCACACAATTGGTCTGGGGAATATTTTGGAATTTTGTGAATTTTCTATTTCTAGAACTTTCATCCTTCAACCTCTATTCTTTTCATTTGAAGTTTGAACATAAAAATTCACAAGAAAACCGTAAATTGTAATCTTCCTTTTCATCAAATTTCCAACATTTTGATCTTGGTGTTCTCAAATGCACTTGTTGGTTCATTTTTTCGGTTTTTAAAATTTTTTTAGTTAGGTGTTAAATTTGTAAACACTCATAATTTCAGCAGCTTGTGTATAATTATCCCAAATAAAGAAATGCATACTGGCTAGTTTGTTAGGGGCTATGCAAGTCTGATGCCAAAGAATCTGTACTAGGGAACCATCCACCTAGGTAAATTTGCAACTCCGATGGTTGATTATCCTAACAACAGTTTTTCATACTTAGTTATAAAGTGTGAAGTGTATGGTACAAGTGTCTTGTACTTTATTATGATTGCTTCTGCTATGTTACATTCTCTCTACATCAGATTCTATAGATCTATTCTAAGTGCTTGATCTAAGGCTTCAACTGAAAAATTCCAGGTACACAATACACACAACAGTCCTATAAAGTAAGTGAATTTTTCCCATTCAAGTGGATAAGCAAGAAATGGAAAGAGGGATTTCATGTAACATCAATGGCAACAGCAGGCACCCGATGGGGTGTTGTAATGTCAAGAAATGCTGGCTTCAGTGATCAGGTAATTACTGGCTTGATTGCCAATTTTTTTAAACTTAATTTGGTATTCTACACTCTTAAATATTTTTTCTTGAAATAATATGTTTTGTTTCATTATGTGTCTAACTCCATCCATTGACTCAAGAACATTTTATGTAGTTTCCATTATATTATTCTCTCAAAAAATCAAGATCTATTCATTCCTACTACACTTGTTTTCCCTGCTGTTATTTTCAACAGGTTGTTGAACTAGACTTCTTGTATCCCAGTGAGGGCATCCATAGGCGTTGGGATAATGGCTATCGCATCACATCCATGGCAGCCACATCAGATCAGGCTGCTCTTATCTTAAGTGTACCTAAACGGAAGCTTGGTGATGAAACTCAGGAGACCCTGAGGACCTCAACTTTTCCGAGCGCCCATGTCAAGGTAGAATTTAATCTCTTTGATTAAATGTGTAGATAGGGCACCCTTAACTTTTCTAAAAAAAAATACTTGATTACGGAAAATTATGCTGTTGATATGTGTATAATTGACAAATTAAGGTTTCGTTTGGGACGGCTTTTTTACTGTTTCTTAAAGCAGATTTTAATGCAAAAATTAAAAGACCCTAAACCCTAAAGCTGCTTTAAGAAGCAATGAAAAAGCCATCCCAAACGAAGCCTAAATTTAGGTCAATGCGGCGGAGAGAGATTTTATCCTTTTAACTGATGCAAGGTTTAGCTGAACTGGTTCTGCTAGACCAAATGGGCAATTAGCTCATTGATACTAAATCATTGCCACATATTTGTGCTTTACAGGACAAATGGGCAAAGAATCTGTATCTTGCTTCTGTTTGTTATGGCCGCACAGTGTCATGATGTGTAAAAGAAGAGAAGCCCATAACGAGGAAGGTAGGGTGGGATGGCCTGTACATGAGGATGCATGAACATTTTAAGTAGAGGGAGATCTACGCTGCAGCTTGTTTTGCTCTCATTTAGGTTGCTTATCCAAGATTTGTATATTTTATATCTATTATATATCAAAGATTAGCCTCGTCTGACTTCCGAAGAGGGCCTGAACCCAGATTTGCTTTGTATATTTCTTTTTTCGTTGGAATGAGTGGGTATTTATGACAGTTCCTTATAATTTACTACTCCTTTTGTTAAACATTTACTAATCTGGCTTTCAAATGATGAGCAAGAGCATTAATGTGTGACCAGAAACTAGCTGCAGCTGCACATTGGATTGCTTTGAAAACTTTATTGCTATATATATAAGCATTTTTTGTTGTTGCTGCCGAGTCGTTATTGCAGAGCCTCAATACTTTTTACTCAGCTTTCTTGTATCAGCTGCTGTTATTGAAAAAGGAAATTATTCTGTGTGAATGATGAACGTTGTTTGGTAACCAATCAGAATGAGCCACGTTGGTAGTGTGGCTCGGTACCGCGCTCGGTATTATTGATGTGGCTCATTCTGATTGGTCTCTGGATGTAGAGCTATGTTCAGTGTCTCCACAGAATAATTTATCTGTTTCTAGACGATGCAAATCTGCAGAATCTCTTTGTTTCTTTTTGTTTTTAACAATCTCTGGAATAAGCTGAGTGATTTACAGTGATTTGTCTAATGGTGTTGCTTTTATTATCTGTGTCGAGATATGTTTACTTAGCTATTCAAAACTCAAGATATTTACTGATTGGATGAAATTAGATTATCATAATTCTGAAAAGATTTGGGCAGTACAACAATGGGTGCATAAAGCTTATGGGTTAAAAAAGGATCTGTGAAATGTAATTTGGATATAGTGATGTAGAAGTTTGAATATAGGAATCGTAAAACAATTTCTTGTGGCATAGGTTGGAGGGAGAATGGTGGCTTAGTAAATCAATCAAAACTGTTTGAAATGATAATAATGGTGATGATTTGTCTATAGAATAACATGAGTCCTCAGTACTCTCTGGATAGGGTATCCAAATAGAAAATTCATTTAACGTAGCAAATGCAACTGCAGCTTCTATCTAAACTTTAGAGATCCCACAATTAGTAAAGGTTCATAAATCTTGATGTCAATGCTTAGTAGAAGCTAGGGGTGTCAATTTTTGACACGATCCGAAATCCGATCCGAAAAAATTCAGGTTCAGGTCAACCCGGTCCGAAACAGGTCGGATTCGGGTTCAACAAATCAACTCATTTTAAAAATTGGGTTGGGTTCGGGTTGACCGAATAAACCTGAAATTGATCCAAAATTGACCTGAAATTTGACACAAAAACTCGTATTTGAGCTTATCCTTCAAATTTCTATTAATGAAGAATTGAATGGAGATCGTGCAAAATTGTTGTATAGTTTTTTCCGGCAAAATTATAACTGCTCTGGCTACATAAAAATTATATGTGGAGGCGGTAGATGATGACTATCTAAGTTGGTTAAAAAAGGTAAAACTAAGGCCTAGAGTTGAATTTTTCTGGTGGAGGCTGAAAATTGATGCTATTCCTTCCAAGACTTTTTTATTCTATAGAAGATTGGCGAATTCTGGGAACTGCCCGAGAGGATGTCTAGCTGTTGAAGATAGTTATCATATGGCTGTTAAATGTGAGAAATTGATTCAGGCTTTTGTTGTACTGGCTAAGTGGGGTTATTTCTTCCATGAGATTAATTCTTTTGAGAATTGTTTGTTGTTTATACAACAATGTTCTCGTTAGAATCAATTCTTGGGCAATTTGTATTGCTCAGTTGTTTTTTTATGTTAGCAGAACAGGAATAAGGCTATTCATGGTAGCGTGGAGGATTGTGATTCTTATATAGTTGCGTCAGCAGTTAACTTTGCTTCTGCATCTTTTTGTTTTTATTACATCAAGGAGAGATGAGATACTAATCAGCTTCTAAAGCTGTCTCATAAATCTTAGTATCCCCCTCCTCCGGGATGGCTCAAAGTAAACTTGGATGCCTCTTTGGCTAATTCTAATATGGCAGGAGTTGGTGGTGTTCTACATGACAGCAAAGGGAGGTTTATAAGTGCTTTCGGGATTAGCTTGGTTCATTGGGACTGGTCTCATTTAGATATTCTTGTTGTTTCTCATCTGGGCAAGTTCATACAGAATTGGATGTATGATTGGAAAGGCATTTTAATTGAAGGTGATAACTTAAATGTTATCAAATTTTTTCAGAATTCAGTGAATAAGGTGGATGTTAAGGTGGGGAGCTTGAATCCGAAGGATTTCCCCTATCTTAAAGATTTCAGCTAGGTTATTTTTCAGCATGTGCATAGAGAAGGTAATAAAGTTGCTGACTTGTGTGCTAAGATAGCTATTTATGGTGATTTTTTTTTGGGATTCCCTCATTTGTAATAGTATTTGTCCTTCTGTTTTTACTTTGTTAAAGGAGGATATTAGTTGTTTGTAATGTGTTTCTAATAAATTGCTTTGGCATCTTCTAAAAAAAAAACTCGTATTTGACCCGAAAACTCGAGATTGACCCGTTTTTACCCGAAAATTGAAGATTGGCCTGATTTTTGACCCGAAAACTAACAATTTTGGGTCAACCCCGGGTCATTTGTGTCGACTCGGGTTGACCTGGATCCGAATTGGGTCGGGTTCGGGTTGACCCGAATAGTGTCGGGTCAGTTCCAGGTTCGACCTGAACCCAACCCGTTGACCCGAATTGACACCCCTAGTAGAAGCTATATATATGAACTCCACACCAAAATAACATTTGAATAATGTTCTTTCGTCTGCTCATGTCCATGAAATTCTTTCTGCAGGTGACATGTTATCAGTTAATACCTGCCTTTAGAAATGCTATTTAATACTTCGAAATTTTAATTTTCTTTCGTAATTGTGCAGAAAAATATGTATGTTGAGAACAATTGCATTCCATTTAATTTCTTCATTTTTATGATACTTGATGGATTTTATTTCATATGAATTTATTCTATGACGAACAATCAATTATAGGAGAAATTATTCTGCGCGGACACTGGATGATTCAGAGACTAACTAAAATATACCATGTCACCTGGTACACAGCAGTATTGAGCAAAAAAGTGAGGTAGCGCGTTTTGATTGGTCTCCAGATGCTATTCGGGATCCGCAAAGAATATTTTTTTCAACTAGAGACACTTAAAATTAATGAGAACATGAAAGAAAAGGTTTTTTCTGTGTTATGTAGTTAGGCGCTAGTAAAATATTTATGATTACAAGGCATTGTTCTCACACTCTAGATTTCCTCTGTCAAAAGGATTTTTTTTAATGGGTTTCTCTTCTAAAAAAAATTGTAATAATGACAAGTTTTGTAACTTAAACATTAACTGATGTTTGGATATGGAATGTTTTTTTTTTTTTTAATTTAATTCACATATGTAAACTAACTTATAAAGATTAATTAATATATGTTAACATCTTAACTTATAATAACTAATGAGTATATGCTAACTTACCTTTACTAATAAAATTTTGGAGGAGGATATTTTTCTCCCAAGGAAATTCAATAGACATTAGTTTTTTAATTCAAAATATATATTTGTTTAATAAACATTCCTTTGGAGTATATAATTGGGAATCAAAATTAGTTGCTTAGTTCATAGGAAAACCGGATATCAAGTAACAATAATAAAACAATTTCTTATCTAAATTTATATCATAAAATTTAGGAAGGAGCACTAAGGCTTCGTTTGGGACGTCTTTCTTACTGCTTAAATCAGTTTTCTAGTACAATAAACAAAATTTTTATACTAAAAAGTTACTTTAAGAAGCAGTAAGAAAGCCGTTCGAAACGAAGCCTAAGTTAGAATTCCAACATTAGAAGTTTCAAAATTGTATATCATTGACTACTAGTGTCCAAATTTAGGTCATGAATGGCATGAGAAACCATGAACTTATAAATCCAATCTTCAAAATAATTAATAATTAATAAACTTATTTAATATGCATAACAATTTCATTGACTATAGAGTTACTTTACTTAAAAAATTAAAATTCTCTCTTAAAATTATAGAAATAAATTTTAAAACATGTAAATAGTCCATTGATATAATCATTACATATAGATTGATATTCATAACTATTAATTTATTATATTACTAAAATATGAGGAAAGATATAACTCTTGGATTTGTTCATAATAAATCAAACAAAATAGCTTTATAAATATTAGTTTATTAATTACTTGGGATTACAATTATTTCATATATGAGCATCATATATTCCATATTGAAATAAAATCATCCAAATTTTAAATTAATCTCATATTAGTTATACATGATCTTATTTTATAAAGTTCTTTCTTCCACCTTGATGAGTTCAACTTCTTATAAAATGTCAAGGTTGCTCTGGTCAAGATCTGGCGAATGTCCACCTTGATGATCACGTCGCATCTCATGATATCTCATTTGTAAGAAATGAGGACTGACGAGATGACCATTTCTTCTTTGAACCTAAACCCAAAATATCTCTAAGTCATAACCTAAAATCTCCACACCTCAACTTCAAATGAACATAGACACCTTAAATAACATAGGTAAGCCATATCACACCTTTCTATACAGCTTGAAATTATAATATAGCTTGATTTGACCTTATATTTTTACAGGCTCTATGATAAGATATGTTTGTACCATCTCACCCGTTGACAACACAACTTTATAACACTTCAAATCGTACGGTGTTCATAAAAGTTATCCAACAGTTATTTTTATCTAAATCTTAACAGCTCACACTTAATCAATTTAAGTCAATACATCAACGATAAAGTATTGTCAAAATGATATGTATTATCAAATCAATTTTGCAGGCTTTTATTGTCTTGTCATTATGGCAATGCTAATTAGTATGATGAATAATTTTTTTCAACTGACATTATTGAGATCTAATGGCATAGCTATATAAATTGAATATGTGTTGGTTATATTAATTAACCGTGTAGTGATTTTTTTTTTTTCAGTTTCTTAGACACTCAATATTGATTGAAAATCATCTTCAACTTCTTATTTATTCCACAGTAACGGATAAGATTTAGAAAATTCATACAAAAAAGTTGATTGTGGAGGGTAGTAGTCGATTCAATGAATATTTTTTGCATCCCACTGATGATATCCTAGAGGAGCTAGCAGGCAAGATCGAATAAAATTTTTCGATGTTGTATGCATTCCTGGTCAGAGCATGAAGATTGTATGTTGTGGCATATGCACGAAAAAGTTATGAAAATTCTCTTTCCCTTATGTAGGAATGAAGTAGATTTAAGTGATATGGTTGGAGATTTTTACAACAAAGTTTCATGGCATATGGTGGTCATTTCGCTCCTATGAACATTCTTAAGGCCAAAATTCATGAAATTGGATGCAATCAAGAAAGTTTTATTTAGGTGATTATTGAAAGACCAATATCTGATGTAGACCATTGTATTCTTTACCATAAATGGCATGGTGCACAGAATGCATTTCTGTTTGAATCATATAAATCACTGAATGTTGTGGCTAGTCATAAGAGGAAATATTTTCTGAATGCAAGGGAGTGGCTGTACATCTAGAGGGAGTTTGAGGACAAGTTCAAATGTTGTCCAACTCAAACCTAACTCTTAGCACGCTTGTGCATGGTGATCAGCAATATATAAAAGCATTATTTCTGTGTTATTAGTTCCCTATAATTTGCCTTTGTGTTGATATAAATTTTATTCAACGAATTATTTAAGAAGTAGCTACTTAATTAAATGTGCATTTAGTTGTTGTTAATTCCATAATAATTATAAAAAATCTCGTCACTTTCAAAAATCAATCTAATTTCTTTTAGATTATTTTTACAATACTTTTTAAAATCCAAAGAAAATTTATTTAGAAAACATTGAATATTTAATAGTTTAATGAGAAAGTTATATTGAGAAAATCAAATGTTAAGAAAAAAAAGTAATTTTTTTTGCAAATCACATGATTCAAAATATCAAATGTTCAAAATAAATACATTCTTTGCAAGAAAATTTTAATTTACATATTTGATTAATTTTATTTTAAATATAAAATATTTTTTTGATTTTATTTTTATATAAATATAATGCAACATTAATTAATTAATCATACTTATATTTATTTAATATATAACTATTCTTATAAAAATTTATCATATACTTATATATAAATTAACAACCTCAAATATCATATAATTACACTTAATCTATAACTTCATATAACAACCTTAAATATCACGAAAACGAATCCTCAAATTTTACGAAACCGCGCGAGCGCGCATTAGGTTAGAATGCACCGAAGGATCCGGTGTGTTCTACATGAATACACTAAAGCTATTGACACATTGCTTGAATGCACCATAAGATGTGGTGCATTGCTTGAAAGCCCTGAATATATCCGCGTATTGCTTGAATGCACCATAAGGTCTGGCGTTTTCTGACTGCGTCGATAGCTTCGACGAATCTGCTCCGTCTTAAATTTTGCTCCCGTTCGTGCTCCCTCTCGCTAAATTTCCCTGCCAATCTGCTCCTTCAGAAGAATTGGCCTTGGATCTATTGCATAACATTTGAGTAAAGAAATGTTGTGGGCATTTTGCATATCTAACATTATTTATGATAAAATCAATCATTGGGTGCTGCATTTTATTTTTAAGTTACGAGATTCTAGTATTTAAATTTCACCTCTAAGATTCTCTATAGAATATATAATGGGAACCAATTTATATAGTATATAATAATAATAGAAACTAATTAATGGTATCATAATTATATTTTGTACTATATAATCATGTCATGACTCACTCAAATTATATCATATGATTTGTATATTATTTATATGTGATAAATATCCGAAAATACATCCAAATATCCACTCCCAAGTATTATTCAATTTATTCTAGAGTTCTAGACTTGAAGCAAGCTTGATTTTTGGATCTTTTGCAACAAAAGACACCATATAAGATTCCTTTTATTTGGCAACTAGGGAGTTTCAATTCGAGAAGTTGACCTGACTAGATTATGTTTGATCCAAATCCGACATAATTATCCTATGAGTCAATATATTTAACCCAAATCTAACTCAAACTAAACCCAAACTTGAACCCAACCTATCGACCTGTTTACTATATTGATCATGTATTTTTTTCTTAAGATCAACAATGATGTTTTTAATCTAAGTTTGACATGTTTAACCCGAACTCGAATGATAATGAAGTCGATTTCAAAATTTCAAGAAAACATGGACCATCTTTGAAAATTAATTGAGATTTCTTATCCTAATACAACCTGAATAATAATCGAGTCAACTCAAATCCATACTTTTTATTGAGACGTGATGATTTGGCGATACTTCCAAGAAGAAGATGAAGACAAAATCATATAACTAAGATCCATAAGGTCCTTCGTAGTGCTCACTAGTGTGAACTCATCATGGCCTCAATATCAAAAGATTGGGTCACTTCTAGCCAATCAAGATATGAGTTTGCATCGACTAAACCAAAATACCCCATGGATATCTAATACATGATCATGCCAACCACGAAATCATCTGGACCTCAAAATGACATCATAGCCCTTTGAAAGTTGTGCACTAACCTTGTTGGTGTAAAACCCATCCGAAGTTCATATTTTTGAGTGATGTTAGTCCCGTACGAACTGACTTTAGTACGGGACGAACTGAAGAAAATTGTGAAGAATCTGTATGGTTCGTCTGGACGAACCTGTACGAGCCGGGACGAACCGTCAGGACGAAATTTGTCTAGAGAGCAAGTCGTCCAGGGACGAATACATTTTGTCTGGACGAGAATTTTCCAGAGGGCAAATCGTCCCGGGACGATCCTGTTTGATAAGTATTGGACTTGAGATATTTTGGAATCATTTTGAAGAGAGAGAAAATCTGGAGAGAGAAAGAGAAGGAAAGAGAAGAGGAAAGCTTGGTTTCGGAGGCCGCGGAGCGCTTTTCATCCGACGACGCAGTTGGAAGATTTGTTTGTCTCGTAGTAAGGAATCTGAATCCTATTTTCTGATTTCGAAAATTTCGTGTTTCAGTATTTTTCTGCTCAGTTTTGTGTTTCCGTTACAGAAAAACATGCATAACTTTGTATTGACGAAACGTTTACCGCGCAACTTTTGGTATGTTATAGAAATGATGATTTTGCATGATTTGAGTATTTTCTAGAAAGTTTTCACAGAAATATTTTAAATTCTATGGAGTTTTAATCGAATAACGAATTATCTGGATGTTGAAAATTATTGCTTCAGTACAATGAAAGTCTTGAAATTATGTTTTGCACACTCTATAGTAATTTGGTAATTTTCTGAAACTGTGAATTTTACCACGACTTCTGTCTGCTATACGATATTTTAAGGAGTTTTCTACATTGAGCTAAATCATGTTTTACGGTTACAATGCATTGATGAGATAATAATGAATGTGATTATATGATTGAAATTGTTGTTATATTACTGTATTACTGTGATACTACTGTATTTGTGGAAGACAAGTAAAGACTGGTTGAACCGTTGGTTGGAGACTGATTGACCTGTACAGGATGGTGTGGGCCGACGAGCTTTCTTTTAAATATGGTTTGGTGTTATCCTCTACTGATCACATGATTACTGAAGGGAGTTATAAGGAGATGATTAATGTGCCGACAGGCAAAGAGTGACGACTCTTTTTACTGAGCCAACAGATACAAGATACAAGATATAAGATACAAGATACAAGATATTGATACAAGACTGAAAAACACCTTAATAACCAGTGCTTTTACTTGCTCTGTATGACTACTGTAATGAATTGCATGTTTAGCAGTATTGTTACTGCTACTGTACGGATTTATTGATACTGACGGATTTATCATTACTGTACTGTATGGATTTAGTTATTGCACGGATTTACTATTAATGCATAATTTCACTATTATACCATTACTGTTCATGTCACTGGATTGTACTGATACTGATACATGCACTGCTACTATTGATTCACTTTATTGACATTATGCACATGATATACTGTGTAAGTGACATGTGATTCACTGAACACGTGATATAGATTACTGGATTTCATGTGATTTACTGAGCACGTGATATTGGATAATTGAATTTCAAGTGTACGTTTTAATATGATTCTACGTCATTGATTGATTTCGACTGTTTCAAATAATGTTTTGATTTTATTTCATTGATTTGATTTCAACAGTTTGTGATAGTATTGATTTGACGTTTTATACTGACTGATATTATTGAACCAATGATTTATCTTTATACGACTGATATTTGATATTATTGAAACGATGATTTATTGATTGATTTGATTGATACTATCGCTACGAAGATTTCTTTAACGATTTGACTGTCTACAGAATTGACTGGTGTTATAGATAATGACGTCTACTGTATAGATTTGACACACGTACTGATTCATTGAGCTTTACAGACTTTTATACTATTAACAGATTCTTCTATTACCGATTGAGGATTTTACTGTTTCTATATTAATACTGTTTACGCATTGACTATCGTTTCTATATTGATTATTGTTTATGCATTGATTTTTGATTCTGCATTGATTCAAATGATCATGTGTAAGTGACTGAAATGATTTTACTGATTGACATGCATATTATTTTCATATCGTGCTTTGATTTCAGTTGTAGGTTTTGGTGACCTGCTGGACTTTTTGAAGCTCATTATATGTGGTTAATATTTTCAGGTCAGGACAAAGGAGCAGGAGATTGAGATTGATCAAGAATCTTCAGGTTTTTGTCCTTTTGTTATAGTGATTCTTTTTGTACTCAGGACATGATAGATTACTTGTGATTGATGTATAGGTCCTGAGTATTGTAAATGTACTTTTAGGAATGAATAGAAATGTTTACATGATGTTTTGAATTGTAGATTTTGTTAGATTGTTTGTCACTGATTGATGACTATAGATAGCTCTAGTAGAAGATTGATTTAAAGGATGGACTGAATAATTCTTTTTAAGTTAGATCTTGGGGCGTCATAGTTGGTCCAATCAACTCATATTTACTTGAACTGATATTGGATCTGAAGTTGTTTAATCGAGTCTAAACAATTCTTACTTGTGTATCAAGGAACAAAAGATTTGGTTTAACTAATTTAAAATGATATTAGTGTTATCTATCTTGAGAAAAAGTGACCCTAATCTATGAGATTCACATATTGCATGAAAGACTCAATCATAGTCGAACAATAGGCTCTGATACCACATGGTAGGAGCATGAACAAAAATGGAGTCAAAATTGAGTATGTTGTGCCAATAGTTATACTTATTATCAGCACAAATCTTAAAGAGTATAAACTACGAGATATTTCTATACTAGTATATCTTTCACTTATTGGATGAGAAATCAAATTCAATACTCTCACATGCTTTAATATTTATTAAAAAGGAAAAACTCCTTGATGTCCGCTCTGCTAGGATTTTTTTTCCTTCTCGGCGATCGCTATTGTTCAGGTGATCTCCGTCGCCTGCTTCACCTCAGAGAAGTCCTCTTTCTTCTCTAGTTTGTTATTATTGGTTCTGCTTGTTTCGGTTTTATTTTTTTGACTTTAATGTCATCTTCCCGGCTTTGTGATACAAGATTTTTAAATGGTTCCTCTTCGGCTCTTTCTTTTAAAGATGCCTTGTCTGGGGCATCTAGTTGTTCAGTCCTTTTTCCCGATTTGAGAATTTCTTCTCACTGTGGTTTGCCGGCGAAGTTGATTTCAGAGGATGAAATTAATTCGCTCACTGCTCCTTTTTAATTCGCTTTGGTTAGCAAGTTTCCCGACTGGAGGCCCTCCATTAATGTCATTCAGAAATTCTTTTTTAACTTGAAGCTCAATGGTGACTGCTCGGTCACTGTTCTTAGCCCTAGGAATGTTCTGATCAAGCTTGTCAATGATTTTGATTATTGTTTGATCTTTTCTCATCGTTCTTATTTTATGAGTAATTGTTATATGAAAGTTGTGAAATGGACTCCAAATTTGGATGTTGAGGTCGATTCTCCTATCATGCCCATATGGATTTTGTTTCCTTATCTTAGGCCCCATCTTTTCTCGCCTAGGATTCTCTTTGGCTTGAGTTCTTTGTTCAGGCGGACTTTGAAAACTGATACTGCGAGTGCCTCTGGTTCCCGTCCATCAGTTGTTCGCATCCTTGTTGAATTGGATGTCACCAAAAATATCCGGATAAGATTTGGGTGGATTCGTCGAATTCAGGTTATATTCAGTCGATAATTTTGGATGATCTTCTTCATTTTTTGTGTGCACTATAGTTCTTTAGGTCAATTGAAAGATGAATGCCGAATTCTACATCCCCAAATACTGTTACTAAATCCCTTCCTCTACCCTCTTCCGTCCCGTGTGAGTTTCCTGGGGTGAATCTAGTTAATGCTTATCCTGTTATGCTTGTGGAGGGGGCGGTTGTTGGAGTTGTTTCCCCTATGGTTACTGATTTTGAACAAAACTTATCTACTGTGGTGCTTCCAGTCGCACCATCTGGCGTTGCTAATATTAATATTGTGGTGGTTTCTTCGTTGGATATCACTGAGGCGGAGGCTGGGTGGGTTGGTTGGTTTTCTTCCAGTGGTAGCTTTGGATGTTAATTGTGAGGTTAGTCCGATGGCTCTGGTCTCTTGAGGGCCTGGCTGAGGGAAACTCTAACAATTTGGAGATTATGGGTATTGAGTCTATTGTGGGTGGCAGCTTGGTGAATAATTCCCCGTCTCCCCCCACCCAGGTTACTTCTCATATTGTTGATTCTGAGGATGAGGAAGAATTTTGTTGGGATGTTGTGATTGGGGAAGTTGGTATTCCTTCAATTAACTTAGTCGTGTCGAAAAGTTTTGTTGATATTCCTATTTCGATCGTGTCTAATGATGAGTTGAATGCCCGTCCGGCGTTGTCTGTGAGTAAGTCTTATGTGGATCATTCTGATTGGTTGAATGTGTCCGATGGTGAGGTTGATGAGATTGAAGATGAATTTCAAGATTCGCAAGATATGTATAATTTTATGGCTAGACGATCATTTTTTTCTGATGCTGGAAAGAGACCTAAAAGTAAAGCTAAGAGAAAAAAATGATTTTTTATGTGATTGTTTTGACTTGGCTTTGTTGTTGATATGTGGAGTATGATGAGACAATTCTTCTTATCTCTGGGTTGGCTTGGAGTTGGCAACCTTGGTGGTTAGTGTGGTTTACTCTATGCTTAGATTCTCAATTGGATGGTGTGTCTTTCTACTGCCAATGGATGGTCATATCATTGCTACTCGGTGGATGCAGGATTGCCAGACTGAGTCCTTGTGGCAGGGTGATCTTGACCTTTGGGTTTCTTTTGCTGGTGCTTTTCCTGGCTTAGAGATTTGGGTTTCTTTCATGTTGTGCAAACTTTATTTTGTTGGCTTTTTTTTTTTTTTTTCTTTCTTGTAATTGGTTGAACGTCGGCTCATAGATTTAAGTGATATGGTTGGAGATTTTTACAACAAAGTTTCATAGCATATGGTGGTCATTTCGCTCCTATGAACATTCTTAAGGCCAAAATTCATGAAATTGGATGCAATCAAGAAGGTTTTATTCAGGTGATTATTGAAAGACCAATAGCTGATGTAGGACATTGTATTTTTTACCATAAATGGCATGGTGCGTAGGATGCATTTCCATTTGAATCATATAATGCACTGAATGTTGTGGTTGGTCATAAGAGGAAAGAGTTTCTGAATGCAAGGGAGTAGCTATACATCTAGAGAGAGTTTGAGGACAAGTTCAAATGATGTCCAACTCAAACCTAACTCTAAGCATGCTTGTGCATGGTGATCAAGAATATATAAAAGCCTTATTTTTTTTTTATTAGTTCCCTATAATCCGCCTTTGTGTTGATATTTTATTCAATGAATTATTTAAGAAGTAGCTGCTTAATTAAATGTGCATTTAGTCGCTGTTTATTCCTTAATAATTATAAAAAAGCTTGTCACTTTCAAAAATCAATCTAATTTCTTCTAGATTATTTTTCCAATATTTTTTAAAATCCAAGGAAAAATTATTTAGAAAACAGTGCATATTTAATAGTCAAATGAGAAAGTTATATTGAGAAAATCAAATGTTAAGAAAAAAAATATTTTTTTTTTTGCAAATTACATGATTCAAAATATCAAATGTTCAAACGATAGCTTCGACGAATCTGCTCCGTCTTAAATTTTGCTCCCGTCCGTGCTCCCTCTCGCTAAATTTCCTTGCCAATGTGCTCCTTCAAAAGAATTGGCCTTGGATCTATTGCATAACATTTGAGTAAAGAAATGTTGTGGGCATTTTGCATATCTAACATTTTTTATGATAAAATCAATCATTGGGTGCTACATTTTATTTTTAAGTTACGAGATTCTAATATTTATGATAAAATCAATCATTGGGTGATTTCCGTCGCCTGCTTTGCCTCAGGGAAGTCCTCTTTCTTCTCTAGTTTGTTATTATCGATTCTGCTTGTTTCGGTTTTATTTTTTCGGCTTTGATGTCGTCTTCCCGGCTTTGTGATACAAGATTTTTTAATGGTTCCTCTTCGACTTTTTCTTTTAAAGATGCCTTGTCTTGGGCATCTAGTTGTTCAGTTCTTTTTCTCGATTTGAGAATTTTTTCTCACCATGGTTTGCCGGCGTAATTGATTTCAGAGGATGAAATTAATTCGCTCGCTGCTCCTTTTGAATTCGCTTTGGTTAGCAAGTTTCCCGGCCGGAGGCCCTCCATTGATGTCATTCAGAAATTCTTTTTCAACTTGAAGCTCAATGGTGACTGCTCGGTCACTGTTCTTAGCCCTAGGAATGTTGTGATCAAGCTTGTCAATGATTTTGATTATTGTAAGATCTTTTCTCATCATTCTTATTTTGTGAGTAATTGTTATATGAAAGTTATGAAATGGATCCCAAATTTGGATGTTGAGGTCGATTCTCCTATCGTGCCCATATGGATTTCATTTCCTTATCTTACGCCCCATCTTTTCTTGCCTAGGATTCTCTTTGGCTTGAGTTCTTTGTTCAGGAGGACTTTGAAAACTGGTACTGCGACTACCTCTGGTTCCTGTCCATCGGTTGCTCGCATCCTTATTAAATTGTATGTCACCAAAAAATATCCGGATAAGATTTTGGTGGATTCGTCGAATTCGGGTTATATTCAGTCGGTAATTTTGGATGATCTTCCTCATTTTCGTGTGCAATGTAGTTCTTTAGGTCGTTTGAAAGAGGAATGCCAAATTCTACATCCCCATCTTAATATTGTTACTAAATCCCTTCCTGTACCCTCTTCCATCCAGTGTGAGTTTCCTGAGGTGAATGTGGTTAATGCTTCTCCTGTTATGCTTGTGGAGGGGGCGGCTGTTGGAGTCGTTTCCCCTGTGGTTATTGATTTTGAACAAAACCTATCTACCATGGTGCTTCCAGTTGCTCCGTCTGGCATTGCTAATATTAATATTGTGGTGGTTTCTTCGTTGGATATTACTGAGGCGAAGGCTGGGTGGGTTGGTTCTTCCAGTGGTAGCTATGGATGTTGACTGTGAGGTTAGTCCGCCGGCTCCGGTCTCTTGAAGGCTGGCTCTGGTCTCTTGAGGGCCTGGCTGAGGGAAACTCTAACAATTTGGAGATTGTGGGTATTGAGACTATTGTGGATGACAGCTTGGTTAATAATTCCCCATCACCCCCCCGCTCAGGTTACTTCTCCTATTGTTGATGCTGAGGATGAGGAAGAATTTTGTTGGGATGTTGTGATTGGAGAAGTTGGTATTCCTTCAGTTAACTTGGTCATGTCGAAAAGTTTTTTTGATATTCCTATTTCGATCATGTCTAATGAGGAGTTGAATGCCCGTCAAGCGTTGTTTTTGAGTAAGTCTTGTGTGGATCATTCTGATTGGTTGAATGTGTCTGATGGTGAGGTTGATGCGATTGAAGATGAATTTCAAGATTCGCAAGATATGTATAATTTTATGGCTAGACGATCATTTTTTTCTGATGCAGGAAAGAGACCTAAAAGTAAAGCTAAGAGAAAAAAATGATTTTTTCTGTGATTGTTTTGACTTGGCTTTTCTGTTGATATGTGGACTATGATGAGGCAATTCTTCTTATCTCTGGGTTGGCTTGGAGTTGGCAACCTTGGTGGTTAGTGTGGTTTCCTCTATGCTCAGATTCTCAGTTGGTTTGTGTGGCTTTCTACTGCCAATGGATGGTCATATCCTTGCTACTCGGTGGATGCAGGATTTCCAGATCGAGTCCTTGTGGCAGGGTGATCTTGACCTTTGGGTTTCTTTTGCTGGTGCTTTGGCTGGCTTGGAGATTTGGGTTCCTTTCATGTTGTGCTACCTTTATTTTGTTGGCTTGTTTTCTTTTGCTTTCTTGTAATTGGTTGAACATCGGCTCGTATATTTTATTGATAGTTTGTTCTTTTAGAGAGCTGACTTCTCCTTAAGATTTGTAATTGCTTTTATTAATCGATTGCCCCTCCGTGGGTTTATATATATATTAAAAAGGATTTAGCTTCAAAGATTGGAAACATCCATTATCTCCAAGGCATTGACCAATGAAATTGCTACCTCGGCATTTTAAAACAACTCTGTGGCAAGTTTGCCACAAAACACAGAATGCCCCTAGTTTTAAAAAATGTACTAGTGAAGTTGCATGTAGCATATAGTGGTATATAGATAATAAAATTCACAGCCAAAAAGCTATGTCTTCCACCCACAAAAAAAAATCTCATTTTTTGTTTTTCTTTTTTACTTCGACTGCTTTTTAACAATTTTCAGTATAAAAATTAAAAATTTTGTACCTGTTTTAAGAAGAAGTAAGAAAACCGTTTCAAATGAAGCATGAGGCTATGTTTGGGACGACTTTCTTAATGCTTCTTAAAGCGGCTTTTTAGTATAAAAATTTTAATTTTTGTACTAGAAAGTAACTTTATGAAACAGGAAGAAAACTGTCCCAAACGAAGCCTAAGTATCCAATCAATGATCTTGTGATGTGAACCAAAGCGCCCAACCACTAGGCTAAAGATGCGCATGAATAAAGATCATATTAACCTACTAAATTCAAACACACCATAATCGAATATGAAAGAACTTAATTTTATAGGCATAACTGAATTTACTAAAATATCATGACTACAATACAGATCTTCATCTGTGCATAGTTTCCAAGAAAATAAGTTAATAACTCATGACATTTTGTCCAGTTCATCAATTCTACATAATACAATAATTTACTAAAAAAACCAACAAATGGGTTTCAACCAAAAAATATGATTCGACACAGGAAGAGGCTTCAAGCCTAATCGAACAAAATGAATGGCAACCCAAAGAGAAGAAGAATAGTTTGAGGTCAGGCATGGCTTTCTGGACCAGCTTTTGTATGGAGAAGAGGCTGAAGAGCTTTAACAACTATTGTCATGTTAGGCCTGAAATCAGCTTCATACTGAACACACAGCGCTGCAACTGCTGCCAACTGGGTAATCAACAAATATTTCAGATATGTCAGCACAAAAGCTTCTTTCTTCAGAGTTTGATCTTACTTAACACAGTGAAAGAAAGTAAATATTCCTCATATCTGTGTAGCTAATGATGACTATTGTTACTTATTTACTTTCCATGATTCAGAAAATATGTATGACTATAACTTGTTTCAGGGGATGACTTATATAAATATGTTTACAGTTTGACATAGCTAGATCAATTTCTGGAGTCATGTATCGACTGTCGTTTGCTCATAAGAACCGGTAGTCGGTGCCAAGTGGTTGCTGTTTCACTTTTTTATTCATTGGATTAATTATTCTGTGCAGATGCCGAACACCGCCCGGAGACCAACTAGAATGCGCCACGTCACTTCTTGCTCGGTACCGCTTGGTATTGTAGCTCAGTACTGCGGACGCGGCACATTCTGATTGGTCTCCAGACGGCTTTCTGCGTCCAGTCTCCAAACAGAAAAATTTCTCTTATAAATAAGGCATTTTACAAGAAAGTAACTAGGTGCATTACCTTACGTTTGGGAGAAATAAATATTTTTTGGGTAAAATACCATATTTCTTTATGAAACATCTTATATTTTGGTAAAATACATTATTTCTTGGTATGAGGTATAACCGTATAAGAGTAGGGTATTAGTTTACCAACTTAAAGAAAAAACATCCACCAACTTAAATGTGAGTCTATTTGAAGAGTATAATATTTTTCTTAAATGTATAAGCAAATACACATAGCATGTCCATACCTTGGCAACAGCCTTTGGAGGATAATCATTGTTCAGCTTAAGATCCACGCACTGTTTAACTTTGTCTTCACTTAGCCTCGGAGTTGCCTACAGCGCCAGAAATGAGAATCAGGTGATGTTGATATTGCAGCAACACAACATGAGAAAACCTACCCAGGTTACAAGACTCTGCTGTCCTTTAGGCATAGTATGGTCTACTGGCTTTCTTCCTGTCAAGAGCTCTAAGAGAACAACACCAAAGCTATAAACATCACTCTTCTGTGTCAGCTGCCCTGTCATTGCATACCTGTATAACATATGTAAAAGGAAATATAAGCATGTGGCTTGCAATTTCTCGCCGATGAACATACAATTGCGTCCTGGAGTATTCGCGGCGGTAGAGAAATATAAAATTTAATGTTTTAGCTTTGTACGGAGATCCATCACACAAGCAGATAAAAAAAGAATGTAGTGTTCATAAGAGAACCAGAGTTTTTATGTGGAAAAACCAAGGGGCCAAAAGTTTCTACTCTTTTAATTTCTTGAACATTATAAAATTTATATCATATATAGTGTAATATGTAGTGCTGAAAACTGAAAAAGATTGCAGCAAGCTTACTCTGGAGCATGGTAGCCAAAAGTCCCTAAAACACGAGTTGAATGCAAACGAGCAGCAGTATCAGGAGACTGGTTTGTTAATGTGAAGTCCGCCAATTTGGATTCAAAGCCATTGAAGAGAAGAACATTGCTGGATCTGACATCACGATGGACTATAGAAGGCTGGACTTTTTCATGTAGGTACTCCAGACCTCTAGCTGCTCCATAGGCGATTTTCACTCGCTGAATCCAGCTAAGTACAGGGCCAGGTACAGCATCTTGCACCCCTTTCCTACCTAAAAATGAGAGCTCAAATAAAGCTTATCCAAGAGCAGTAACATTTTGGCATATTATACATTATGGAGTATCTCAGAAGAAAATAAAAGTTAGTATTGTTTACCATGCAGTACATCATGTAAGGATCCTTTTGTAGCAAACTGGTAGACCAGTATTCTATTATTTGCCTCCAAACAGTAACCCAATAACTGGACAAAGCATTCATGCTTCAATCTGGAAACCATTGCTAACTGCATCAACCAGTGCAAGAAAAATATTAAAAATAAACCTTCTTACAGTTTATAATTCAAAACAAGGGAAGAATAGGCATTGCAAGAACCAAAAAACTATAAAATTAGTATAAAAACATTCTTTGAATCTCTTTTGTTCTTATATAAATAGATTTGATCACTAAACCCAGACAAAACAATACATGTAACAAAGATAAAATAAACTTCTCACCTGAGCAGCAAATTCTGAATCGCTCTCTTGAGATGCATTGGGATCTATTTTCTTTATTGCAGCAGATTCTCCTGTGCTTAAAATGGCATGGAAAACCTTTCCATAAGATCCTTCACCAATGAGAGCTTTTTGTCCAAAATCACTGGTTAATTTCTTCAGCTCTGCCAAGGATATGGCAGGTATCTCAATAGGAAGGATCTCTTGTGGAGCTCCACTCCTGGCAGCATTGGGGCCTCTTGGTTCCCTATCGTGGCCTAAGATACAAAAAACATAACAGCCATAACTTTTCAGTCGGATGCTCTCCTCTAACATTGGGAAGTATCATTATGTAACTGATGTGCTCATTTTAATTTGATATAAATAAAGATAAAATATATGATCACACCATTTATAGTATTTAATGAATGCGTTATTGCATCTGTATAAGATATCACATAAAAAATTTACCAATAAAGTAAGCCGACCTATAATCTTCAAGGCTCGTGTCTAAGTTATAGAGAACATCCAAGCTTAAAGTATTGGATCTAGGTTCAATCTAACAAATGGATACAGTTTAGACTATCTCCAACCGAACTCCATACCACCCTATGTCGTCCCCCATTTGCTCCATTCGAACTTCAAATCACACGCCAAATTCCGGTAGGTGAATAGTGCGACGTCAATATTGACGTTGGACAGTTCACCTACTCCAAAAAAACTCATAGCGGGATTTGCCGCTTGAAAGAGGAGAAAAGTGCGCCAAAGATGGTTACCTTCGCAGGAAGCACGCCAAAGAAGAAATGACGTTCGATTGGAGATGATTTTACTGCATTTTGGAGTGGAAAATGGGTTTTTCGGTTAGAGATGCCCTAATGGAGGTATGCAAGACTACCTTTGAAGGAAGTATAACATATCTCAAAAGTACCCGACCTATAATCTTCAACATCATTATTATTAATAGCCTTAGTCCAATCATTTGGATTTGACATTATGAATCTTTATTCTCCATTATTCCAGTTAAGTGTTCCATGAAAATCTGCAACATAAACGCTCCTATTTCAATATCTCAAAGAATCGACGCATCTCTTCCAATAAATTTATCCTACCATCAGAATTAACTGACATTGATCAACATCCACGGACCTTGAAAACATTCCAACTTTTTAAGATTAAAAAAACATTCACCTTGTAAAGATTCTTGCTAACTTTCTCAAAAACATGGCTAGAAAAAAAAAGAACTTTCAAAATAACATCTTTGAAAATCCAACCAAATCAAAGATGAGATTCATAACGCAAAAAGAAAATCACTAAAAAAATGTACTAAGAATCACAGCATGAATCAATTACCAGGAGTTGGGCGGTTAGGTGGAGCTGTATACTGGTTAGGTGGTGGACCATAGCTCTCCTCTTCTGTGCCTCCACAGCAGGACATGGTCAAACGTTGCAGGAGCACAGAATCACCAAAAAAATCAAACTTAAAATTCTCCTCGGATGTAAACTGATGAATTGTTCCAATGCACAACCAAATCACAAGCCGAAACTTATTTTCATTTCTATGGCCTTGATCAGTTCTAATCTTCACAGAAATATGCAATATCTGACAAATATCAAGTGTTGAAATATTCCTATAAGATAAAACACAAACAAAATCAACCTGTAATCAAAGTTTACAGATTTATTTAATATGACAAAGGAATGAAAATTTAAGCGTTCTTAAATTTTAAAGTTCAGGAGAAATAAAAATCAAGGATCATTTAAGTGCTTGTGGATATAAATCATGATTGCAAATTTAAGATTTTGCTTTCACTTATTTTATGTGTGAATCGAAAAAAATTACATCTTAGGGAATTTTAAGAGGATTTGTGGAAGCCAAATGCTGGAACTATCACATTTCATCTTGTTTTCAAAACAATCTTTCTAATTGATCAAATTACCGATTAATGATATATAATGTTAACATTATATACGTTAATCTGTAATTAACCCATAATCACCTCACTTGGACACTGCATTCGGATGCGTTGCTCTTTTTAATTCTAAGCAATCAAATTGAGACTTAAAGCAGCCATTGATTGCAGAAAAAAAAAAAAAGCCTTTTTCAACCAATTCCCAAAATCACGAAATGCAACTAGAGATTCATCGAATAAAGGAAGACCACAAAAGAGTTTCAATCAAAATTCCTGTCCAATGATCACCAAAATGCAAGGAAAAATATGATCTGAAAAGAGAACTCTTTCAATACAAACCCTCAATCAATCAACGAAGAATCCATTTGCGGATTCGAAAACAGACACAGAGAATGCGATACAGGCGAAGAAGGATGGAATCAAATTGCAAGAACCCTTAAGTAGAGAGAGAATGAAGAATAAGAGGAGAAAAATGAGAGGAAAGAAGAAGAGAATGGCGTCGTTCTGAAAGAGTGGCGGACGCGTTTCGCGCGAAAACCGGTTCATTTGTAATAATTTAAACGGTCTGAACCGCTAATTTGCCGCCACGTAGCTCTCTGCGCCACTACTTCGCATGTCTGAATTTACAAGGGAAAAAAACGTACGTTGAGGTTGTCTGAATCTTGTTGAATAAAATTTATTAATTTTGTTCTTATATATTTATATGAAAAAATAGCTGGACATTAAAAATTAAATTATAAATAAATTAATGTAAATATTTGTTTATTGAATGACTATTTAGTTCATCAAGTTACTTTTTTGTTTTTTAGGACACTCGTTGAATTTTCTTCTACTTATTGGCAAAAAAAAATGGCAGATAAATTATTATATATTTTTTAAAAAGTTTTAATTATGATTAAATATGAATATAATATTATTATGTGCTAATAATAAAATATGTAATATCTTAACAGTATATAAATATCCAACATGTATAGATAGAAATTTGTAAAATACTAAAAAATTTTATGTGAATGTTTTTTTTAACAAAACTAAACCATTTATTCAAACATAAGAAAAATAAAGTCCATGTCCCTCAGCCATTGGAACAACATAAAAAATGACTCAATACATATAGTGTGAGGCAAAACACAAAGAGTAAAATAACTCGAACTCGGACTCAGGAATGGAAGCCCCCTACACCATCCACACGACCAGCCACGGACCATCCATAGGTGAGAAGTCCACCAAATCCAAACCACCAAGTAATCCAAGCACAAGTCCAAATCACCTCGGTTGCCAACCAGCCAAATCCACGAAGGGAAGCTGGGGGCTTCCTCATCATTGTCCACAAAGCCGACAAAAATCACTGCCGAAGAACAATTAAAAAAGAGGCAGAGCCTATTTCTTTTTACCTTTATTCTTACGTTTATTACCACCATTAGAACGACTAGGGTCAGCAAGCTTAACCGGCGCAACCTCCTCACATTCGTCAAATCCTCATCCTCCTCCCCATCAAACGAAGAGGAATCAGTGAGAATAAGCCAATCATTTTGCACCAAAACAAAATTTTTAAAAAATTTAGCCACCTGAGACTTCAATTCACTAGCAGACATACATTAATCTAAACATTAATAAATGATGTTAAATTTCCAAAATACCATTAGACACAAGCGATACCACATTAGTGTGGACCAAAGACTGGGTAGGGGAAGACACCAACCCCGGGTCAGCAGGCACCCCGTAATTCACTTCCCCAGACAATTCTATCTGTTCATGCACAGCATCCACACAAGAAAAGGAAGCCTTTAAATTAGTATCACAATGCATAACTCCAACCAAAGGAGCAAAATGAGAAGGGCCCAAAGGGGAAGCCAAAAAAATCAAAGACGCCTCACTCCCCACCACCAGGCTACATACTCGATTGGGACAAACGGGAAAGGGACCAAATTACCAACAACTGGTTCCTCAGATGCCAAAACCATATGACAAGTGTCACACCAGTCATCCAAAGTTTCCACAGACTCCGCATTCTCCACAATAGCAGCTAAGTCAGTGTTCATCTGAGCATTAACTCCAACAGTTAAAACAGAACCCGCATTAATCAAATTCACCCCAGGCAACGTACACGGAGCAGAAACAAAGCCAGGAAATGATTTAGAAACAGTATTCAAATGAGGATGTAAAAATTATGCAATCCTTCCTCAAATGGCCTAAAGAATTACAATGCATACAAAAGTGGAGGATGTCATCAAAAATCACAGATTGAATATAACCAATATTAGGCGAACCCACCCAAATTTTATCAAAAAAATTTTTGTGACATCCAATTCCACGAGAATGCGAGCAACCGAAGGTCGGGAACTCGAAATAGTGGATGTGTCCGATTTCAGAGTTCGACCAAATAGAGAACCCAACCCAAAGAGGATCTGAGATGAGAAGAGATGGGGCCTAAGATAGGGAAACGAAACCCATATAGGAACAATCGGGGAATCAATCTCAACATTCGAATTTGGGGATCATTTCACCACTTTCATATAATAGTTATTAAAAAATAAGATCGATGAGAGAAAATTCTACAGTAATCAAAATCATTAACAAGCTTAATCAAAATATTTCTATGGTTAAGAACAGTGACCAAACAATCACCTATGAGTTTTAAGTTAAAGAAAAACTTTTGAATGCCATCAATAGATGGTCGCTTTCCGGGAAATAGACCAACCAAAGCAAATTCCAACGACACAGCAAGCGAGGAAATTTCCTCCTCCGAAATCAACAACGCTGGCAAACCCCGGTGAGAAGAAATACTCAAATCAGGAAAATGATCCGAAGATGAAGAAGCCCCAGACAAGGAGTGCCGGAGAAGCTCCATTCAAAAATCTCGGGTCATGAAGCCGGGCAGATGCTATTGAAGTCGAAAAGGAAAACCAAAACACACAAAACACCTGAAGACTATAGAATAGAAGCTTCCCTAAGGCAAAACCGGCGGCTGAGAGTCTAAGACCATCCTCGCAGCGAACGCTAAAGCAGGGGAAAAACCCTAGTATAGAGCGAACATTCTAACATTTGCAACTGGTCTATGCAAATATGTTTTCAGAAAATAATTTAGCAAAAAAAAATTTTATGTGAATTCTAAAGGGGAGAAAAATTATTAGGGTTGGCTATATTGAATGAATTCACTAAATAATAAAGGATATGAGAATCTAGAGGTCCTCACAATTGAAGTAGATGGGATTATACACAATTAAGAGCATTTATCAAATTCTTGCTATAAAGATTATAGAAGTTGGTTGTCCACAAGTAGATTTTTAAAGCTCAATAATAAGATTAGGATCAAATCACATGTTGTGTTGATAGGTTTTTCTTCTCGAGATGTTCAATTAGGCAATAATTTTATTGAAATAGAAATTTGGGTGGTCTAGAATTTAATTCTAGAAGTTTCCAATTTGAATATTACAATGAGATTCATGTGTATCAAATAAATTTTCTGAAGACTTATCTTTTACCCCTATTTTAACTTTGACACTTATGTCCATAGAAAATATATATTAAAGTTTAAAAAAAAATCATGTAAAATTATAATTTTAAAAAAAATTACCATGCATGATTGCTCCTTGGATTTCAATATCGACCTTCCCTTAATGATGCGAGTAAAGAAAAATCACCTTAATTATAATTTTAACTTTTTCAAAAAATCAACATGTTAATTGGAACAAAAATTATCAAAATAATATTACGCCAAATTTGCTCAAATTTAATCTTAGAGGTTCTATTGGTTTTCAATTGTCAAAATTGTTCAAACATTTTACTGTGGTTTTGTTTGGGACGGCTTTTCTACTACTTCTTAAAGAAATTTCTTAGTACAAAAATTTTAAATTTTATACTAAAAAGTTACTTTAAGAAACAATAAGAAAGTCATTCCAAATAAAACCAAAGTCTATTTAGGTCTGAAATTGGAGCGGGCTAGTGTGGCCAAAAGGCCACCGCCAGAACTAGTGGACGCTTGTGCATTCATTGTAGGATGCCCAATATAAAAATGCATGATGGAAATTCTTTTTTCATTTTTATTTATTTTTTAAAACAAATAATTATCTTTTTATTTTATTTTTCTTCTCATTCTTTTTTTTTTAATAAAAAAATTTATAATTTCCCCTTCCCACTCTTCAAGCATAAATATCCATTTAGAAAGGAAATTGAGAAAAAATGATGTTAATTTTACCCAAAATCTATCCAAATCCAAAATTGAGCAAATTTTTTATATGAATCTAACCTCCAATGTTTTTTATTTTTTTTTTATTTTTTTGGATATTTAGAGTTTTAGACTAATTAAGTCAAATTCAATCACACATCAAATATATAAAACTTGAATCTGACCTCTTATTTAGTAGCCAAACACCCAACTAACAAATCAAGATAAACTACATCTATATTATATATATACTACTATTATAAAAGGGGCTTGAGTTTCCTTCCACATGAGATCTTGACCATCCATTTTATTTTTTCTTAAATTATCTCGTCCATTCATTCTATTTTAATTAATTACTAAATCTAAAAATATAAAATAAATATAAAAATTAATGCTCATTAGTCTCGCTTGCCCTGAACTTTTTCTCTCTGCCGTTTTATCAGAAAGGTTTATTTTAGCCTCTTGAACTTCTACTAAAATCGTTCATCATCCCTATATCTATTTATTTATATAATTCTATTATAACATTTCGTATTCCGGTTCCCCATCCTTAGTCTATTCGCACTAAGACAGATCGGTGGAAGGCGAAATATCAAACTCGCCCAAAATACAATCGGGATTTGTTCCAATTCCGGCATTCCCGTCCGTTTTCATTAACCCTTCATATATCTAACATTCACAATAAATAAATGCTGGAAGATAAAATCGCGATTAAAAGACGAACCGTGCCCAACAATGAATGTATTCCCCTCTTTTATAGTTATATTATCTTCTTTTTGTATTTATATATAGTCATCGATCATTTTAATTTCTGTATGTAATGGAAGTTTGGGTGTGGGAGTGACTCCATTTATCCATGTATGTCCAAAGTCCTACAATCGCCAATTCACTTCGTCATAGTAGTAGCAACGATAGGCGAGGGCACAGACCACATAGTCGCTCATATTTTTTCTTTTTCATTGCTTTAAAAAAAAAAAAATCGGTGGGAGTTGATATGGCAGATTAGCTTATAGACGATCGGATGTCCTAGTTCAAGGAGGCTTTCAGCCTCTTCGATAAGGACGGAGACGTTTGAATTACCACTAAGGAGCTCGAAACTGTGATGAGATCTCTGGGTCATAACCACACCGAAGCAAAGCTACATGACATGATCAACGAGGTTGATACATATGGCAATGGAACTATTGATTTCCCTGAATTCCTTTACCTGATGGCTCGCAAGATGAAGGACATCGACTCTGAGGAGGAGCTCAAGGAAGCCTTTCGCGTGTTCAACAAGGATCAAAACGGTTTCATCTCAGCTGCCGAACTTCGCCATGTCATGACTAACCTCGGTGAAAAGCTGACCGATGAGGATCGGAGGTTGATGAAATGATTCGCGAAGCTGATGTTGATGGAGACGATCAGATCAACTATGAAGAATTTGTCAAGATCATGATGGCCAAATGAGAGGAGCAATATTCATACGATTACTACTTCAGAATTTCCCTTCTTGTATGTAGCTTTATTTGCTTAGCTGCAGTAGTTTAGGATTAACTATAGCTGCAATAGTGTGGTTTGTGTTTCGAGTTTGTACTTTGCCTTTGTTTTGTTGTGATTTTCTTTGAGATTTTCTGATATAGATCGATCGTAGTTTTCACTTTGTTTGTTGTGCATGCTTTTAAGGTCAGAAATCCATTATTGATTGGTTAAAAAAAAAATAGTATAAGCTACAATAACTTGTACAAAACAAAATACAAAAAAATCAACGACTTCTTTAACACTTAACTATTATCAAAATATAAAAAGTTATTAATGATACTTCCAACTCTTCTTATGTTATATTACTCATTTCAAAATAATTTGATTTATTAATTTATTCATTTCAAAAAGTTATTAATGATATTTATTCTTATTCATCAATAATAATGAATTAGTTCATTAATTTAATTTTTTGGTAATGAAAGATTGAAAGTTAAGAAATAAATATTAATTAATGATGTACTATTATTATACAAATGACTTATAGATATTCTGATATGAAACAAATAAATTCTAGCTTTTCATTTTATTTAATCTAAGTTGATGATTACAATCAAAATCATTCAATATAAAATAGTTTAGCTTCTCAGATTCTTTGTTTAATAAATATGCTAATATCTCTTAATTATTAGTTAATTATTTTTCTAGATGTTAAACATCTTTTAAATATACATAAGCATTTTAGTGAATTCCTTCGTTTTGGACTTTTCAGCTTGCCCAAGTTCTTCCATCGGTAGGTTTCTTCTCCAATTATTTCAGTCTCTTCAATTTCAAATTTCTATAACTTCAATAACGTTTCTTAGGCCTCTTGTATTCCACCCTTTCTTAAACTGTTCTCAACAATTCTCCTTAGCTCTTTCGTGATTTGAATTTCGTTTACGGCTCTCTAATCTTTCGGCTTCAAAGATTAGATAATGAATTTATCTTTTTTTATTTGAAAAGGTATATTCTGATAGTTTTTGTTAGTCTACACTAAATAGAAGATTTTTGTTGTTCAAATTACAACTTTTAAATTCAATTCTCTTGTACTCCTGAAATTCATATTATAACTTGCTTAAGACATGACTCACTAAGAAATTAATACCATTTTTTTTCTTCTTACCTTATGGTGTATTCATATTGATTCTTATGTAATTAATTTAGAAATATATGATCATATTTTTTCAATTTAGTCTCTCAACTATATAAAATCGATCCCGAAAAATTCATTGAGTTGAAATTGATGGAAATTGTGATACAAAACCTCATCCCAATTTTGTATCTCGGTTATAGAAAATTGATTGAATTTAGTCCCTAAGGGATCCTCTCGCATCAATTTTGTATGATTGAGGGGCTAAATAAAAAAAATGATATGATATATAGAGCTAAATTGGTATAATCGAAGGCCTACTTTGGGCTTTTCCCCTACAATGAATTATGATTTCTTATAAGATGTTCATAGGATTACCCGCCAAACTAATGCTTGATTGGTATAAATACTTAATTATTATTTTTAAGTGGTTCTCTTGATCACTTTTGGGTTATCAAATTTGAACCTTCAATCTATGCTCCTATTAAATGTTGCATTATGTTTGATTTTACAGATTCAATTAATGGTCAAATAGTGACCTTTTTAAGATAAACACGAATGATAATAAGTGAGTGAGAGAGGATTAATATATATTTACTCTCTTATTCTTTGTAGGTAAGTTTCCTTCGTCAGTTTTTTTGATCAGTCGGTAAATTAATCTGATTATTTGTCAATGAGACAAGGATTTATATATGTTAGTCTACTTAGTTTTGTTCATAAGTTTAGAGTTATCTTTCAAGATATAATCTAATCATATTATGTTCTACATGTTCATTTATATTCAGGAAGCAAATTTGATTTTCAAAAATATATCAAAAGGGCCTTTGAAGATGATTTTAAGGTTGTTGTTGGAATTAGGTTAATAATTAATAAACAACTGATACTGAATCCTGATGTTTTTATTCTACTAGAAGTCAAATTTGTACAATATATATAACTCTGACCTCTTTTATAAATAAAAATTTAGGTCTCTTTGGGATGATGTTCTAATTGCTTTGTTTTGGAGTAATACTTTCTCACAACTTTTTAGAAAGTTGTGTATTATAAATTTATGCTTCGTTTGGGACGGCTTTTTTATTGCTTTCTAAAACGGAGTTTTAGTTAAAAAATAAAAAAATTTGTACTAAAACTCTGTTTTAGAAAGCAATAAAAAAGTCGTCCCAAACGAAGTCTTAGTCTTTGTTTGGGATGATCGACTTTCTTATTGCTTCTTAAAATAGCTTTATAATACAAAAGTTTAAATTTGTATACTCAAAAGTTGCTTAAAGAAAAAATAAAAAAGCTATCTCAAACGGAGACTTAATTTTTTTGCAACTTAAAAAAAAAAAATACTTTCTCAGCAATAAATTTACAACCACTATTACAAAAACTTGCAGTCATCCCAAATAGGCCCTTAGGCTTTGTATGGGACAACTAGAGGATCTCTCTATTGAATCGCTTTCTCATTGCCTTATTTTTAATACAACGAAAGGGTCTTCTTGCTTCATCACGACGAGTTGGTTCTGCGGGCTCTGGAGTTTAGGGTTTTTGCCCTAATCCTCATGGCAGCCGTTCCTTCGTGCGTTCGTCGGTGGCGAGGGGAGTTTTCTCTTCCTGTTGTTTTCGTGATTTTGATTTTATGGCTTCTTCTCGTCTTCGCGATCCTGGTTTCTTACCCGGTGTTTCGCCCCTCTCGTTTATAGATGTTCTCTATGGTTCAGCCTCCGCACCTGTTGATTTTCCAGAACTTAAAGTCTCTTCTTTTAGAGGCATGCCTTCTTTGTGGATTTCGGAGTTGGAAATTAAGTCTTTGGCTGCCCCTTTTCAGTTTGCTCTGGTAGGGAAGTTCCCTGCCCATCAGCCCTCTTTGGAAGCCATTAGAAATTTTTTTTTTTTAATCTTAAGTTAAATGGGGAGGTTTCGGTTACTGTTCTGAATCAACGTAATATTTTGATTAAGATCTTCAACGATTTGGATTATTGCAGAATCTTCGCGCGTCGTTCTTACTTCGTTAACAACTGTTTCATGAAACTCATAAAGTGGTCTCCTACCTTAGATGTGGAAATCGAATCTCCTGTGATTCCCATCTGGATTTCATTTCCTAACCTTAGGCTTCACCTGTATGCTCCTCGAATCTTGCATGGCCTTGGAACCGTTTTCGACAAACCTTTAAAAATTGACAACACTACATCATCTGGTTCCGGCCTTCTGTTGCTTGAGTGTTGGTAGAGATTGATGTGTCTAGATCATTTCCTGAGAAAATTTGGGTTGGGCCAGAAAGTTCTGGTTACGTGCAATATGTGGTTTTTGAGGATTTTTCGGATTATTGTCTGCATTGTTCCTCTTTGGGGCACTCTAAAGCGGGTTGTAAGATCCTGAATCCTAATATCGTCCCTTCTTCTTCTTTGGGGCGGTGGTGATATTTTGGGTGCTACTTTTGTTCTGCCTGTCCCTGTGTCTTCTCCTACTGTTGTTGGTTTGGTTGTTATAGAGACTATTGTTACTCCTTCTATTACTGAGGTTTCTCCTATTCAGTTCGAGGCTTCTGCTCCTGTCGTGTTGGGGTCCCAAATATCGTTGGATGAAGTAAATAAGTTGGGGGATGAAGCTTTAATTGTTTTGGAGGTTGAGGCGTCAGTCTCCTGTACTAACTCTGGTGGTGTTAATAATGCTTTGGAAAATTGCCCTGTTGTGGCTGTGCTTGATGAGTTGACTATTTCTTCGCCTATTGTGGGTGTTGTGGAATCGTTCATAAATATTAATAATGGCTCTGGTGAAGAGCCAGTTTTGGTTGTCGAGGCTTCATGCGTTCCTGCGGTTAATGTGGATATTATCCCTGAGGGTGTGCGGGAGGATTTTTCAAATGGTAATTTGGTTGACGTTCCTGTAAACTTGGTCCACACTCAGACTTTGGCTAACCGTGTGGGTGTTAATTCTGGTTTTGAATTTTGTAACCATGTGGATTGGATGTACGGTTCATCTGAGTTTGGATCTGAATCTGATTTTTCTAATTGTGGGTGTGGCTTCTCCGGATTTGGCTGATCCAGATTTTTATGGTGGTTCCGACCCTGGAAATGATTTTACCTTGGTTCGGGTAAGACCTGTTGTTTCTCGTGGGAGTGGGAGATTTCGCGGGAGGGGCCGTGGGAGGGGACGTAGAAGAAGATAATCTCATATTTACTATTTCTTTTCTTGCCTATGATTGCTTCGGAATAGCTTCAGAATGGTTTTTCTGGTATTTTGGATCGGGTTTTTTGAGGCAATGATGTGGCCGGGGCTCGTGTCTTTGTCGTCGAGCTGGTGGCAACCTTCGGTGTCTTTCGATAGTTGGATGTGGGTGCCTTTTTTCACCTTATGGATGGTCCGTGCGAGGCTTTAGGGATGCTGGGAGCCTCAGCCGTATACTGAGCCTAATGTGGGTTGTATTTCATTTTCCTTTTATTTCTCTGGTCATTCACTGTTGTAATCGCTATTTCCTTTTTTAATATATGTGTTTTTGTTATAAAAAAAAAAGGGTCTTCTTGCTTCTTAACATTCATGGTAAGTTCTAATTGAATAAAAATTTTTATTTTACAATTCTACTTATAAAATGTCATGGCTTCATATTATTTATTCCACATTATAGGATTGTATATAATGTTGTGGATATAAATAATGCCACTTATTTTGTAAGGAAAAATAAAAACAGATTTTTTTTAAAGAAAAGATTTAATCAAAATAAATATTTAATTTTATTAATGATTTCTTGATCAGATCATATTAGTAGTTGAGACAAAGTTGCAGGTGATCATATCAAGGATAGGCATTGAAATCCAAGAAAGACATGCAGTAGTTTGAGGGTTTCCGTAGTGCAAGTAAGCGATTATTATTTTTGATTTGGTTGGCCTCGTTTCATTCTGCTTCTCGTTTGCCTTGTTTCCGGCAGTTTTTTACTTAATCTTTCACTAAGTGAATGCATAAATGATATTTCCAAGTTTTGTCTTATTAGTAATCTTCTGCTTTGTTTGGTATAGTTATCAAAATGTTATGTATTTTTTTGATCATATTAAGTTATCATGTTAATGAAGGTATAGAAAATGTTCGTGCAAAATCATACTTTTTAATGCATGTTTATCTTATTTGCATTTTTTAAAAGGGGATTTACATGCATATTTTAAAAGGGGATTTACATGCATATCACTTAAATATATTACATTTATATATTTAACACTTAAATTTTATTGTTTACCTCATCAAACAACAAGATTGAAGGCACAACAGAATTTGATGGGAAGGGCATTGATAGGGCCAACAATGGGTGAAATAAAAAGAAGGGGAATGCGAAAGGTTAGGAGAATCCATCACTCTATCCTATTCCCCACCATAGATTCTATTTTTGGATAAACAATTGGACCTATGATGATCAGCATTGTGCAAATTTCTTCCCCACCTCAATTCGAACAATTATTACGTCCTCCGACCGAATGAGAGAAACATTCGGTTCGCATGCAAAAATCCCGCGGTACCGAGTTTTTTGAAAAACTCGGTACACCTCGGTACCGCGGGATTTTTACCTGCGACCGAATGTTTCTCTCATTTGGTCGACCGAATCAAATAAAACTTCCTCAATTCACACTTTATGGCTGGAAGGACATTATTAATAAATTTAAAAGGTCTTAATAATTATTTTAATCGTTGGTAATATATTTGTAGCGATTTTAAAACTTTAAACTATTTAAATTTAGAAACTTTAAAAGAAAAAAAAATCACGTCGCCTGAGAGATTCGAACTCTCGCGGGGAAACCCCATGTACTTAGCAGGCACACGCCTTAACCACTCGGCCAAAGCGACATCTCTCTGTTGAGATTTATTTATTTAGATATAAATAATTATAGTTCACTCAACAGCATAGTATTAATTATTATTATCTATTAATGAATCACGCTCCGGCCTACGTTATAAATGGGAGTGGTAAACTTTTGAGCACATAAGCTTAATTATTTACTTTGTATAAAGATATGTAGAATATAAATTATAAAAAAAAATATTTATAAGCAATTTATAAATGCAAACTAACTAGAGAGCAATTAACATACAATATTTATATGTGATTTAGTATCATATTGCTTATATTCAAATTTAAGCACCCACTTACATAGGATTATACTAACTTACTTGCTACAACAAATTAAACTCTTTGACATCTCTGATTGGTTTAGAAATTGCCATAATATTTTTTATTTAAAGGCAAGAATATGATGGTAACATTTGCAAATCTCTAAATTATCTTGCATAAATTTAAATTTCAGCAAGATGTGAAACCAATAATTAGAAAATTTTGAAGAAAGCACAAGTGGAAACACAATTAAATTTATAGTAGTAAGTAGAAAGCACACAAGGTACAAAGGATATTCAATCAGAGAGGAACATTTGTCTCTCCGAACTCTCTAGATGCTGTCAGAGCCCAAAACAACGAATACGAATCAAAATTTAGTAAAATCCTCAATGCCCTAACTCTATAAAAGCACACTTCTTAATGCATACAATTTAAAAGGAAATATCCAAATAGCCCCTATTTTGAATTTACCCTCCAAAGTTCTTCCTAATGGGAGCTGCTAGCCCCATGGTTTGCGCAGTAACAAGAGGGGGCAAAACTTTTTTCCGCCTCTTGTAAACACGGGTCAATCCACTGAATCGGTTGGACCGGTCTGACAGAATACTCACTTCTTATTTTGGTAAGGGCACCATATTATATAAAACTTATAGTCTTTTTAAAGTTTTTTAATAATTGGTGAAGTACAACTAAAAAATAGATAGCATATTCAAAACTATTAGGAGTGACTAAAAGTTTTCACCTACAAGTTAATCTAGTACAATATTCACCTTTTTTTTTCAAAATGCTAATGAAAATTAGCTATATTAATAATACAAATAGATTGAGAATAAGAACACTAGAAGTGGAGGAATCCATGACTATGAGCTTTAATATGGATGAACACTTAATTTCTTCAACCTTGCATCCATGATCTTATACTTTTTTAGTTGAATTTGTTAATCTTTTAGGCTTCTTTTGTGATAGATTTTTTACTTCTTTTTAAAGCACCGCTTGAGTTAAAAATTAAAAAGTTGTTTTAGCAATGAGAAAACTATCCTAAATGAACATCTAATTGAATTACTTATAAAAATAATAAATAAATTATTAAATGGAACCACTTAAATTATTTTATTATTAAATCATTAAATGTTAAATATATAAATTAATTTGAATATTTCAAGTACCATATATGTAAATTCTAATTTTAACAAATGCTAAACTATTTTGATTACTTATTGTTAGCAAATATAACTTTAAGCTATAGTCATACTTTTCTAAGAAAGAAATGTGACGCCCCAGGCATCCATAGTGAAAGGATTCGTCGACAGTCTTGATTCTTCACAAATTTCTTCAGTTCGTCCAGTACTAAAGTCAGATCGTACGGGACTAACAGCACAAAAAAAAATCAGCTTTTTAAGGATTTTACAAGAAATCTATAAAAAATTTAGTATTAATTACACTTTTTAAGTGCTGATCTTTTGGTCATTTTTTTAATTTTTAGTATTTTTTCAAAATTATTTTTTTATTCCTTTAATTTTTTTCAAAATTATAATACCGATGGAATGATAAAAAATATTTATAAATAAAAAAAGCAATTTAATCAATTATTTATATTTGATTTTTTATCTTTAATTTAATTTAAACTTAAAAAATTCCACAGCTTAGAAATTTCATCAGCGAGCTTTCGACAATAATTAAAATTCTAATAAAAAAATTTCATTAAAATCCTACCAAACATTTTATACACTATACCTTAAAATTCAATTAGAAATTTCAATATTTAATATCATAAATTGGAGTTATTTAATAATAAAAAATGGAAAAAGAAATTTAATATATAGAATCAGACAAAAAAATAAAAAATAAATTTTAATGCATTGATTCAAAGAAATTCTAGAAAGAAAAATAAAGCATTATATATGTTGTCAAAAACATCAAAATCACGTGCAGAAATTCCTCTCTACATTGTTCCGTGCAAGAAATGGAAGCTACATCTCGTGCTTTGTTTTGTCTAGAAGCTAAAAAGCGGATCCAGTTTATCTCCTCGGCTCAAACCCGTTAAGCCCGATGCGGACCCGGTTGACCTATCCAGGTTCAGCCTCGTCCTCCTTGTTAGG
>NW_021319121.1:928307-978652 GCF_001605985.2 Dendrobium catenatum | reverse complement strand
CATATACGCTTAAACTTGGGATTATTTTCACAAAAAAAAAAAAAGAATCACGACTTATTGATATGAAAATACATCGGAATAATTTAAGGTCTGTTTGAGATAATTTTCTTACAGCTTTCTTTTTTCTGCCCGCAACTATAATTCTATTATACTACAATTTTATTGCTGCTTTCTAGAAATTTTTATGATACAAAATTACATTTTACTATCATAATTACTATTATGTGATAGTTTTAAGAAAATAATTATTTGATTTAAAAAAATAACATATTTATAATATCCACATCAACTTTCATAAAAATTATTTTTCGGATAATAACATCACAACCAATTTTACAAAATATTATAGCAGTCCTAAACAATTAAACTTTTATTTTATGACACTTATCAGCTATTTTTAAAAATATTTTTTAAATATATTTCAATTTTATTATTGATGAAATTATGTCATTATTCGAAATAAAATTTTTTATTTCTTAATATACATTATAATTCTTACAAAAACATCGAATAAAAGTCTTACAACATATCTAGATTAAAGAGTTGTTGGATTTTGACCAAATTAAATTGACAGCCTTTTTTTTTTTTTAACATTACGGATCTAAATCCCCTGATGTCTATCTAATTCGCATCCGATAAGGATCCTATGCAGACCAAAGTCACCCGGCAACTCTGACCTGGAACAAGAAAACGAAGAGATATATAAACCATTAAATATTATAAATACAGATACAAAATCATCTGCTACTAACCCAAATTTATCATCATATTCCTCAATACTTCCTCAATTCTCCAGCCATGGAAGATCTGACATTCATGCAAGAATCACCAACGTTTCTTCTGAAGGTGGTCATGTTCTTGGCTGTTCAAGTTCTGGTCTACCTCATCCTCTCCAAGTCCTCTTGCATCTTCTCAACCAGTAAGAAAAGAAGTAGGAGCTTCAGTTTTCGCCCTGCTCGCTCCGCCAGCATTCGGAGCATGCTCGCCGTCATTTCTGACCTTCCGGCTGCCGAATTCGCCGCAGTCACTGCTGGTGATTATGAAGATGATAAACGTAAAGATTAGAAGAATTTTTAGAGATTGGTGGCTTTATAATCCACTTTGTTCATATGGAATTGTAATATATAGTATTTGTAAGATGCATGATTGAGATGTGTAATAATAGTCATATTATTTTTTTTTTTTGTTGAAAAGGGTAAGCTTGATTTATAACTCCAAAAGTTCTTTGTAATTTCATAAGAAAAAATATTGCAGACTTTGATTTTGAGATATCACAGACTTTAACACAATCTCCAAATGAAAATTTCATTGAATTATTAATTATTTAATTGAAGCATATATATCTTATTTAATTAATTTTTTATATATGTTCAATTAAATAAATTTAGAATTTCTAATAGCATGATAAACGTACATCCAACTTCTCAATTTCAAACATGGATATATAATAACATTGTAAATTTTCAATAATTACAATTATATAAATAACTAAATAACATAAAATATAAATATTCAAGTAAGATTGAAATTTAATAATTTGAAATTTTCATATTTAGGGATTTGAATTAATTATTTTGTTCACTAATTTTACTAAAAAAAATAAGTTTTCTTCTTAGGAGGTGTAAAACCTACTCATTATACTTCAAATAAAAGCGCCCTTAAAGCCCATTATTATCCTTGATATACTTAAATGAATTAATATTTTGAAATTTTCATATTTAGGGATTTGAATTAATTATTTTGTTCACTAATTTTACTAAAAAAATAAGTTTTCTTCTTAGGAGGTGTAAAACCTACTCATTATACTTCAAATAAAAGCACCCTTAAAGCCCATTAATCATTATTATCCTTGATATACTTAAATGAAAGTATACAGAATATGCAAAATTGCATCACTATGTTACAGACAAGTATAATCTAATACTTTCAGCTAGAAGACAAAAAATGCAAACTAAAGAAGCCTAAAGATTACACTCAAGAAGGGAAAATAAAAACTCATAGTATTAATTATTCACATGAAGAGACGATGAGGTGCAAAGTTGGCGATAACATACAAGGGTTAAAGTTTTGTTATATTTATGGGACATGTTACTCTTTAAAATCTATCTGTAGGCTCTAACTCTTGACATTAGGGGGATTTGAAGCTCAGACTTGGGTTTGAGATTCAAGGGAGCTTAGAGTCTCTTGAAATCTTGAAGCTCCACTCGGGCAACACCACCAGGCTACCATCCAACTATCACTATTGGACCATCACCCAACTGTCGTACACAGACTACCTCCTGATTGCCCCGTTAGACTGTTGTTGTAAAACCATCGCCTAATTGTAGCCATCAAAACACCGCACTACCGTTGCCATCAAAACATTAACCCAACCACCATCATTGCACCATATTCACCAACTATGATCCTTCATCCATCTTCACTCGATGATGGTCTTCTGCCCTCCTACCTTCATTGCATGAATAATATCCTCTAACCTCCATTACCCGATTACGATCCTTTAACCTCCGTCTCCCGATTACATCCTTTGACCAACGTCTTCTGACTATAATCTTTCAAACCCCTCTCTCCACTATGATGTTCTAACCAATGTTGCTTGACGGTCTTCCAACCACGGTCACCCGACCATGCTATCACCCAAATATTGTTCATCGACCTCCATCGCCTGATTATGATTTTCCAAACGGTGGTTGGAGGATAAAAATCGGGCAACAATGATGCATAATATAACCAAGGGATACCACCTTAGATGATGGCTTTCATGTATTTGCAATTCTTCTCCAAAGGGTTAGTAAGTGTACTTAGATTTTGATTATATTGGAGATTAAATGGATTTGACAAATAGTGGGTAGCCTAGGGTAAAACTAGTCGAACCTGAGAGGTTGTTTAAAGAGGAATTTGAATTTTGTGGGAAATTTGTGATGGAAATGTTATGAAATAATAGAGTAATTGATGGAGAAAAACTAGACATCAATAGATAAACTGATCATGGATAGATGATGCTTATTTGACTTTTTATGCAAACAAATATTTTCACATTAATAAAAATCAAATTCCCTCTATATTTGAAAACATGAGCCACACATTTTCAAATTTTTAAAATTTTTAAAATGTAAATTTCAAATTAAAATTCAAAATATTTAATTATACCTACAATCATAACTTTAAAAATATGAATATATGATCTTAAAAAACATTAATCATCGACATCAATAGATAAACTGATCATGGATAGATGATGCTTATTTGACTTTTTATGCAAACAAATATTTTCACATTAATAAAAATCAAATTCCCTCTATATTTGGAAACATGAGCTACACATTTTAAAATTTTTTAAAATTTTAAAAATATAAATTTAAAATTTAAAATTTAAAAATCAAAATATTAAATCATACTTGCAACCATAAATTTAAATATATAAAATATATGAGCTTAAACAACAATCATCATACACATAAAATTTAAATTCTAATTAATTTGCTTGGTCTTGCTCCTTGTCCTAGGACCTCTACTTTCTTTTTGCTTTGAGCACTCATGGCTAGTGCACTTCTTCTTGTATTAACAACTAGTGTCACATATCAATTCTTTGGATCTCAAAGAAATTTTCTCTAAAGAGTTCAAATCAATGTATTCCTCCACAATTCTTGTGCAAGCTTCTCCATTTCATCTATAGTATAACCTTGTCGTCGGTTGGTGCTTTATCCTTCCACCTAATAAGAAATCTATAATCTCAGTCCTGATTTCTTATCACATCATATATGAAAATATGATCCACATGAAAAAAAGAATGTTGGGTATACACCTATAAATGATGATTTTATCCTTTTGCAAAAGAATCATCATGTATATTTATAGGTTTACTAACTCTCTTATATGATATCAAATGCTCTATAAAAAAATAGGGCTAATAAATATGTCTTTTCACAATTCAAGAATACATGCATTTATGCCAAGTTTTCAATAATCTCATATAGCTCATATATATGCTCTAGCTTGTAATTCTCTAACATTTTCTCTTATATTGCATTATAACCAGCACATGATTTTCAACATTAATTTAGTCTTATTTTCAATTTTTGCATCAGCATATTTTGTATTAATCACTTCTAATAATTTTTACATTTTCTCCTAGATCTCAATGTATGGAGCCTCCAAACACCACGAATTGAAAGATATGGTTATGTAGAGCCTATATTTTAAATTTCATCAAATTTGAATAATTGGATCGAAAGTTATGAGTATTTGAAGTTACAATTCTTTTTTTAACTGCATAATTTGATCATATCAGAATCGCCCGATCGTAATACATGCACGATTGGACGTCCATACACAATCAGATGAAAACTATTCAACCATTTTCAAAACATTGTGTGCAATTTGGATTGCGGGTGACATGGCTCGATCAATCGTATTCATCCATGTCGCTGATTAATCCATTGGCTCGATTGAGCCGCTGATGTGGCAAGTGGATGAACCACAGTGCACCACGTGTCCTCCATAAGCCGTCGAGTCTTCACACCTGCCACATGTCGCATCCAGGACCCTGGTTTTTTAGGAGGGGTTTCTCATTCTCGTTCTTTTCTTGAGGCTCTTGCTGGTTCTACACCTTCTTTTCCGGATTTGCGGACTTCTACGTTCCATGGTTTTCCGTCTTTATGGATTTCCGACCAGGAAATCAACGATCTTACTGCCCTATTTCAATTCTCGTTAGTTGATTTTTCCATTCTAAGAGATCCTCTCTTGACTCTATTCAAAAATTTTTTTCTTCAATTTGAAGCTTAAAGGTGAAGTCTCTATTACTGTGTTGGATCCCTCTCACATTTTGATCAAGCTATCCAACGATCTCGATTACTGTAGGGTGTTTTATCACCGATCATACCTTGTCTTTAATTGTTATATGAAATTAACAAAATGGTCGTCTAGCTTGGATATCGGTGTTGAGTCGCCGGTTATCCCGATCTGGATTTCATTTTCGCGTCTTCGTCCTCACTTCTTCTCCCCACAGATTCTTTTTGGGCTTGGTGAGATTTTTGGCAAGCCTTTGAAAATTGATGAAGCAACTCTGGTTGGTTCCCGTCCTTCAAATGCGCGTGTGTTAGTCGAACTTGACATAACAAAATCTTATCCTAAGAAATTTTGGTTAGGTTATGAAACTTTAGGTTATGTCCAGGAGGTGGTTTTAGATGAATTTCCTCATTTCCGTGCTCCATGTAAATGTATTGGACATACTCCGGGTAATTGCCGTCCTGCTTCGGCTGTGATTCATAACGATTCTTCTATCCTGAACGTAAATTTAGCCCCCCACTGTGTTGAAAATGTTGATATTGTCGCTGCTCCTTCTGTGCTGGAGGTTTTATGTAGTGATTTTGCTAATACTGAGGTTGTGCCCGCTGCCTTGCCCACTGTTGACTCACCGGTTTGTTCTCCTGGTGCTGTGGGATCTCTTGCCCCGTTGGCTGGTGAGAATTTGGGTGTGTTGCCTGGTGCTGAGGTTGGAGTTCTTCCGGTCGCAGCTCTGGTGCCGGAAAATAGTGATGTTTTGGGTTGTTGTCCTGTTTTGGTTCAGTTAGATCCTGCGACGTCTCTGGAGCCTGCTTTGGGTGTCGAAGCTTTGGTTTTGTCTGACTCGAGGCTGAGTCTTAATGGGGATTCCGGTGGGTTGGATAATGTTGCTTCTCCTATTTTGGGTGTTTTGGAGGATTGTGGAAGGGTGGAAAATAATGTTGTGCCTGCGGATCTCAACGAGGTGTGTGGACGGGTGGAAAATACGGCTGGGCAAGTGGTTTGTTCTAATAATGTTGTTAATGTACCGGTGAATTTGATGGCCCCCAAAACACTGATGTACCATGTGGGTGTTAATTCTGAATTGGATGTAAGGTCCCATGTTGATTGGTTGCATTGTTCGTCTGAATATGAATCCGAATCCGATTCATATTCGGATTATTGCGGTGGCTCTGACCCTGGAAACGAGTTTAAATTGGTTTGAGATAGACCTGTCCTCTTTGTTGCATCTCGTGGGAAATTTCGTGGGAGAGGCAGGAGAAGAAGATAACCCCTTTTTCAATAATGAGTTTTTCCTATTGTTATATCTGGTTTGCTTATCTGTTTGTTTTGGTCGTTGTGGAGGATTGTGGGGCAATGATGTGGCTGGGGCTCGTGTCCTCGTCGTCTAGCTGGTGGCAACCTTTAGTGATTGTTCTCAAATTGGGTTGGATCAATTGGTGCGCTTTATTCACCTTATTGGATGGTCCGTACGAGGCTTCGGGGATGCTGGGAGCCTCGGCCGATTACTGAGCCCTCTCTTGGTTTCAATTAGCTTTTTTTTTTGTGTTTGCTCTTTATGTGGTGTATCCTTTTTATTGTGTTGGTTCTGTATGTTTTGTAACCCTTTTTGACTCTAATATATTGATTGTCTTTTTCTTTTAAAAAAAAATCCAGAGCTATCAGCTCTATTTTTTATAAAAAAGAATTAAAATCCATTTGAAATGCCTGAAACTCCAAAAATTCAAAGAAAATTCAAATTTTACATAAAATTTAGTGATTATACATCCCCAGTAATTTTTGTAAGTCATGATATGCTCATGATTGTTGTTAATTGAATTTTCAAGGCGATGGGTCTATTTTGGACCCATGCTTTTGAACATTTATAATTATCCAAATATGTAGACATTTCTTGTCATTTTTCTATGGTGTGATTGTGCATGTGTAATGGTTAGTCATACCAAGTTTCAAGCCTATTTGAACACTAGTGTTATCTAGAAAAAATAATTAAGGATAATGTCTAGACAACTTAGAAAATTTTTAGGAAATTCTACATACACCAAATAGGGGTGACTTCAAACTAGTAAACTTAGTGGTATTATAAACCCCAATGTTTAATTTCACTTAGGTTTGAACTCATTTGACAATAAAACTAAGCAAAATAAAAATTAGCCGCTATATGGGAGCCAAAACTTAAAATACAATTGTAATAAATTCAAATTAAATAAAAAAATACAAATTAGGGTTCAAAACTTTTATAATTTAATACCCAATCAAAGAAAACTCAAAGGCATTGGACTTATCCCTAGGCCTAATATTTATGATGCATACCAAATTACCATAAATCATTTAAAAAAAATTTAAAATTCAATATTTTGATCAACCTTAGTTCAACTATGATGATCATGGTTTGACGGTGGTATTTAGGAGAAGATTTGACAATGGTGGTTGGGCGATAGTCTAACAGAGCTAGTTGGGTGGCGTTCCAATGGTGGTTCTTGGCCAGTAGCATGCGAGATTTGGAGATCTTTGGTTATTCAAATAATATCATATAATTTTTCAATTACACTTTAAGTGTTTGATATGGGCTCATTCGGATTAAAATTGGATTGCTTTTTATATCATTGGATTCGTCTCATTGAGACATTCAAATTGACAAAAAATTGCTAAATTTGGAGTTTAAATGATATATTGAATTTGAATTAATAAGTTTTCAATTTAACTATGCATCAAAAATTTTGACCGATCAAATTAATTTTCGATGCTATAAAAATTATTCATTTTTTATTCATTCTAAGATCCACATGCAAGTTATTGAATTTTAAATAATTTCGATCATATTTGAATCATCTCAACAGTGCTTGATGACACAAGTATTTTTTTATTAGAAGCAACACCATTTTTTAGGGTTTAGGGTTTAGATATTTTTCATTAAAGTGTTTCTGATGACCTGTAATTGTATCAATTATTTAAGTCTTGTCTTATGATATGTTCTTTTTGGCTTATTATAAAGTAGATTCAGAGGGAAAATAATTATAGGTGATACCTATGAGAAAAAAATAATGTTTAAATAAATTTAACAAAACAATTTTAAGTGTTTGAAATAGTTTTAAATTTAATAATAGATGCTATTAGTTATAAATTTTTTATCAATGTATATTTTAATATTTATATTATAAATTTATAAAAATAAAATAAAAACCGCCAAATTTTAAAACAATCAATTTACACCGTGGTAAAAAAAAATAGAACTCCACCTCCGATCATTAGGATCACAAATAGCCTAATTTTGAGTCAATTTGGGTATATTCAATTCGAATTTGGCACTATGGATTGGCTTGTAGTTCAGAGCGAATTGTGCCTCGATTCAATCAATTTTGAGCCTACTTGATCAAACTTTAATCGGGCTCATTCAGGCTTATTTTAATTTCGAACCAGCTTGAAAATAATTGTTTGATCAAATATGAATAGAAATTGAATCGAGCGGGCACATTTTGATCAAGTCAGACCGAATTTAATTGCAAAATAACTCTGAAAACAAATTTAAAAGGCCAAGTTCTAAACCCGAGCTATCGGGCGAAGGCTAATATATTACTTGGGCAAAGTATATTACTCATGTAACTATGTGAGCTAACAATTCATTTAGAATTCTAGTAAGCTATGTTATATATAAATAATCATTAATTTTTTTTTAAATAAAAATAATATTTCGATCCGATTTTGAGTCTATTCGATTTGATCAACCCATGGATAAAAAATTTGTTCAATCCCAAAATTCTACTTAATCTGATCCAAAGTTGGAATTAGTTGATTTTTGAATGATAAAAAATTTTGAGTTAAACTTTGAGGTCTCCATATCAAAAGAGCTATCTCATTCCAACTCAGTTTTTCCATTACATTTTGAGAATTATTTTCATGTATAAACAATATGAATCCTAAGAAATATACTAGGGGGAAATAGGGAATCACATTATACTCAAAATTATATATTTACTTAGCTAGCACCTAAATTTTATTACTTACACCATCTAGCATCCTCGTGTTATGTGCTAAGAAATTTGAGGCAGTAGAGTTTATGTTTCACATCTTAGCTTATCTAAATATTCAACACGAATATATAAAAATAGTATGATCAGAAAACTTTTTACGTAAAAAATTCGGAAAGGGAAAAAAATCACGAGGTCTAGTCAAGTTGTAAAATTTACTATGAAGTATATAGTAAGTGATACAAAGATTCACCTTTCTTCATTGTTGAAGAAGAGGGAGAATACAAAAATCAAATGTCCGCGGATGGACGATCTATGCCCAACAACAAGGCACAATTTTCTCAAGAGGAATTTTAGAAAACAAATGTCTACGAGCGAAAAAATATACGCAAGAGTGGGGTTAAATCTTCTTAGTATTCTATACAAGGTGATTATTTTTTAAGTTGGTCGTCGATGATGACGGTGGTTGTCGTTGGCAATAGTTGGTGGCCGTAATTGCGATGATAGCTGAAAAATGCAAGAGAGATATTTCTTATTCTCTCTATCATTACTTCCTTTCCGTCATGTGAAGAATGATGGTCTATTTATAGGTTTTTGAAAGTGAAATACTTAGTAAATATGAAGAAAATCTATGACAAATTAGGAGTGCTCCATCAGAAGGCCTATATTGATTCTTTTGATTATAGAGCTTTCATCAAGCATTTAAGCGTCTTAATGATATTTAACTTAAGTTTTTTAGGCTCGTTGGATTCGTCTCGTCCAGCCGCTCAATTCAACTATAAATGTGTCATATTTGAAAATCATTTGATTATTAAATTAACACTTCCAAGTATGCTTTAGCTCCTTGATTCGAACCCATTTGGACTGATTTTGGCGTCATTGGGTTCGTCTTGTCAAAATGTTCAGTTTGACTACAAGCATGTTAAAATGGTAGTTCAGATGATCATAAACTAAATTTTGAAGATTTCCAATTCAAAATTATCTCAAGAGTCGTGCCAGATCAATGTGATTTTTGGTGATATATCACTCCTTAATGAGATTAACCAATATTGGATACTTGTTTGAGTTCACAGTCAAGGATACCGGCAGGGCGTAGAGAAAGATGTTGATAGGTAATAACAAGCTCCTATACGAGGGTATTAATGCCTCCGACATCACATATAACGATATGTTTATAACTCACTTATAACGTTAGGTGGATTTTAACAAGAGGTGGTGTTTTTGAGTTTGTTTTGATGTTATAGATGCTACAAATATATAAATAGTAAAATTTAAATGTGAAATATATAAATTAGCATATGTAAATCCTCATATATATTATTTTAAATATATGATTGATAAAAAAAATTCATCAAAATAGCCACATCACACATCCCAACAGTAAATTTCTCAGAGCAGCTTCCAATTAAAAAACCCTGAATGCGTTTCCCAATCCGTTTCCCGCTTTGTTGCTCTTTCTCGAAACCGCAAATAAACCGCTCCCGGATTCGATAGGGTCAAGCGCCGTGACCGTGGCGTTCGCTCAACGGTAAGCGCTAGCTCCGTCGAGAGAAAAGGAGGCAGGAAAAGATGGAGGGACGGACAGAGAGAGAGGGAAGGAGGCTTTTGGAGTGATAAATGGCTCTCCAACCTGAACGTCCTCTCCAACATCCTTAATTTGGGCTTTAGGGTTACGATTATTTGATTTTATAGAAGCTTTTCAACCGACTGCCCATCCTGTAGTTGATATCCCCTCGCTCTAGCATTTGGTTTTTGTTGGCAGTTTCTCACAATTGATCTAAGGGTTTTGAGATTGAGCGGAATATAGACTGCGAGTGCGTTTCCTCGCCGATCTCCTCTTGATATTGTTCTCAGGCGGATTCCTTCCTTGGCTGCTGAATGGCGGACGCGCTGTCTATAATTCCGACATCGGTTCTCAGGAACCTTGCAGATAAACTCTACGAGAAGAGAAAGAATGCGGCTCTCGAGGTAATTTATTCCCATTTTTTGTGCGATTGGTTTTCTGCCTCTTCCGTTTAAGATGTGCAGATCTTACTGTTATGTGGAACTGGGAGATTTTAACAGATCGAAGGTATCGTGAAACAACTAACGATAGCTGGAGAGCATGAGAAGATATCCTCTGTGATCAGCCTGTTGGTCACCGACTTTACTTACTCTCCGCAGCCAAACCATAGGAAGGTGTGTCTAATATTGGCTTGATATATTGATAAGTGGTTTTACGTGCGATACTCACGATACATATTCATGTTTTGCCAATAGAAACAATCGGTTTATTCCCTTTTTATATTTTATCGAAATAGTATTCTCTTTATTTGTCAGGGAGGGTTAATTGGGCTTGCTGCAGTTACAGTAGGTTTGACAACAGATGCTGCTCCGCATCTTGAGGTTAGCATTGTATTAGATATATGATGGCAGTGATGCTAAAGAAATATTTGCAGCAGCCTTTCTTCGATTTTTTTTGGTGATTTTGCAATAGTGCATGATTAAGATGTGTCTTCCTACGGTTCACGCATAGCATTATATCCATAAGCTTGCTTGTGTTTTGTTTTTTTGTACGGGAACTACTGTTACTAGTTTTTGCTTTATCTTAAATAGCTTCAGATCTCTGGTTCAAGGACATTTTTTTTATTACACATTATGATGGAATTTTTTTATTATTTAAATATGGAGTTTTCAAAGTTTATAGCTGTTCACTTGTCTGGGATATAGGCTAATATGCTCTCTGGACATAGGTGCCGGCAACAAAGAAAACACTGACATGTAGATAAGATATTGCAGAAATGAGAAAGCTGAATGGAAAGTGGCAAAACTAAGAAAAATAAAGTGTGAACTGTGAAACAACTTTGTTAGAGAAAGAGGGGAAATAGCATCTATTGAGGATATGGTTCCGGAAAGCAAACTGAGATAGTTATGTAAGAATGTTGAGCAGAAGAAGCTTGAAAGTTTAGGCGTGCTTATCCTTCACTGCATAAAACAGATGGTTCAAATATATGAATGATTCATGGTTCATTAATAATAATTTATTAATTTTAATCGCTGCTTTGTCCTCATGTTATTGATAATTTTCGATGGTCTTGATCTTATAATCAGACGAGTTAACAAAAAACTAAGTTTGTAGATAATAGACTTTTGTATGTAAAATGATATTAGTCTGTCAAAACCATGCACATTTATATGCATTATTTCTTTGGTTCTTCTATATAGATGTGTAAGTTAATGGACATTTTAATCATTTAATTTAAGTTGAACTTTCTCTATACATTTCATAGGTTCACACTAAACAATTACCACATAAAAGAAATTGCTTCCTTTTTTTGAAAATAACAGTTGCAAATGACATTCTAATTCAGCTAGCTTATATCAAATGAGAACCTTAAGTACATAAGTCTTTGTTCAGTTATAACTTTCTCAAAATTATCCATATCCTCAATAAAGCCTATTTAGCTAGGCTTTAATATCTGTCACGCCGCTTGATTTTGAAAGACACATTTACTTAATAAAAAGTTGACACTCTTTGTGGAAACTATTGGCAATCTAGGGAAATAATCCAAGGGATCCACTGTGGCAATTCAAGATATCTTGGTTTTCGTGTGTATAATTTTCATATATGAAATTTGAAGCCTGGCGTATAAATAGTTAACTTAATAGTACAAAATCAAGAATATATATTAATATATAGTTCTTTTTTTTGCATTTGATTAGGGCAAGTGCTTTTTTGTCATTTGGTCTTTGCCTTGCATAAATATTGGTAGAAGGATGACCAACTATACTGGTTGAAATATCGAGAGACCTCCATTTTCCATATATAGTCAACATTTATTTTCTTTCTTCACGATGGTATCAAAGTAGGTTCTATTTCCGGCTTCCCCATAGTTAGTGCCCATTTAATTTATTTAGTGATTCTGTTTTGGCGCCGCTATTGTTCTCGTAACTAACTATAATTTAGTGTTCATTTGCATGATTCTATACAAATAACATTTTCTTTTATACCTTCTTGCCACAGGACGCTTATTTTCTCTCATTTTATCTATTATCCTCAATTCAAAATAATAATCCTTTATCGTTGTTTTATCTTATGGCCTTTTTTATGTCTTGATCCATGATCAAGGGGTGTTGTTCCATGGGTTTTTTCAATAATATTTGTTTAAAATCTAACTTCTTTGTCTTTGTATTCTCTTCCTTGAAATCTTTGAAGTTTTTAAAAATCAATTGGGTAATTTAGGAATCATCACTTTGTCTGTCCAACATTCATCAAATGGTAAACTTTATAATATTAACTACATATATCTATTGAATGGAAGAAACCATCCTCAATGGTCACAAATTGTGAAGGCATTTCTAAAGGGAAAAGGGAGGCTAAGTCACTTTTCTAAAACTTGACCAAATATAGATCCAAAGTTCTATACAATGGATGAGGAATACTCTTTTGTCATAGTTTTGGAGTTCTATGTAAGCCAAAAATTTGTGGAAATTGAATGCTCCTAGCTTTTAGATCTTAAGATTTGTGGAGTTCTATGTAAAACGTTTTTCTAGGATTAGATGGGGGCATTTAAAGAATATTAACAAAAATATTTTTGAGAGTAAGATTTTGTCTGTGCATGAGGATGCTAATGTTATGTGGGAAAAAGTGACTAGTGATATTAAGAATATTGCAAAAGATGTGCTTGAAGTATCAAAGGGAAAAGCTCTTAATAGTAAAATTAGTTGGTGGTGAAATCCAATTGTGTAAGAAAATATTAAAAATAAGAAGATTTGTTATAAAAATTGGCTTAATTTTAAAAACTCTAATAATTGGGAAAGATATAAAGAAACTCGTAAGGAATCTAAGAAAGCAATATGAGATGGAAAGACCTTAGCTTTTAGTGATTTATATAATATATTAGATTTTAAGGAGAGAGAAATATATATGTAGTAAGAACTTAGTTTCAGTGAAGTGTATTAAAGATGAAGATCAAAAAATACTTATTTTATAAGATGATATTCAACAAAGGTGGATGAAATATTTTAGATTTGACTTGTGTTAAGAAAGGTAGGTGTAGACCTAAAAAGGCTTGGTTAGAAATATTAGGAACGACCTTTCTTTATTAGATTTAAACGAGAATTTGACTTTTAATAGGACACAATGGAGAAAAAGGATTCATGTAGCCGACCCCACGTAGTGGGATAAAGGCTTGATGTTGTTGTTGTTGAATGCTCCTAGCTACCTCCGCAGAAATATAGGAAGTTGTTAATCAAACCTATTCTAAGATGCAAGATGCTGTCTTGATCTACATAATCATGATGAAGATATTAACAACAAAACAAGGCATTCATTCTTTCAAAGAATACTGTAAGTTTATGAAGAGCTTTAGGCTTGAACTAGATCACTAGTCACCAAGGTTTAAAAAAATTATATAGAAAATTGAATGATTTTTTCAATCGAAACAAAACTTAGGTTTCATTGAATCAAGGCGTAGGTTTCCTATTAAAAATATAAATGAAGTCATAAAATTAAGAACAAATTTAAAAATACAAAGTTCTAAAAAACATAGCCTTAAGAAAGAATGCAAACTTTTAAAAAGCCAAATATAAGTTTCAAGTTCAGAAAACATAAAAATTAGTAATATAGAATATCACTAGATTCTAAAATGAAGTCTTTTATGCCCTAAATCAACATCATCATGTTCACCCTCACTAATGGGATGGTCCAAAGAATCTTTGTGATATTTAATATTTACATCATCCTCCCCATGACTCTATTGTTAGTCATTCCATTCATCTTCATTCTCATCCAAGACTTTTGCTTTCTTTTTTTCTGCATCAATATTTTCATAGTAAGTACACTTATAATAATGAAATCTTAAACAATAATTTATTATATATTTAATAAAGACTATTTTTTTATTTGACCTTTCGAGTTATTTGACGTTACATTTCATAATATCATGAACTTTTACAAATTTTTGTTACATTTGTAGGATAAATTTTAATATCTTCTTTATTATTTGATCCGATATCACTTTCTTCATGTCCTTCTTCATCTTATTTAACCAACCATTGATCATCAGCTGTTAAATTATCAAGAATTAAAAGGATTATTATTATCTTAGCGTTAAGTTAACTTGAGGTATTTATCTTTTGGTTTCTTATTGTACTTGACATAAACCAATTTGTTCATTTTAGTCGCAACCAAATAATTTTTTCTCTTTGTATTCCTTTGATTGAATGTGTTCCTAATATTTTAACATGGAGAAGCTTAACAAGTTAGTTTAGGTCTATGACTACAAATGCTTGTAATTCTAGTGTTTTGTCTTCAAAGTGCATTCATCAACACTCTAAAATCTTGTGTTAGAAAAAATAAAATTATAATATCATTAAGTATATATTCAACAAAATTAATATTAAGTAGAATTATTAGATATGTTCAAAATATTTTAACTTGCTGAAGCTAAACACATCAGTCGTAGAACTATGGCTACAAATGATTTTAATTTTAGTGGATTGTCATCAAAGTACATTAACCAACGCTCTAAAATCTTGAGTTAGAAAAAATAAAATTATAATATCACTAAGTATGTATTTAATAAAATTAATATCAAGTAAAAGTATTAGATATTTTACCAGGTGAACATGCTCTGCATGATAATTAGATAGCTCTCGTGCTGAACATTATATTTTTGTGATGAATTCTTCAAGTTGTCTAGTGCTCTCAAAATCTTTTGATGAGCTTATCATTCTCTCAATACATTTGTATAAATCAGCATTAACCTCTACGCATTCAAAGTTGCTACCTTAAAAATGAAATAGATTTAAAAAAGATCTACCAAAATGCAAAGCACGATGTAATTGTTTGCCCCATATAAGTTTAATATTTTTTAGATTGCTTTATAAGATATATATATATATATATATATATTGCTTGTTTCCCTTCATATTATTTTGCCCATACATTGCCATTTCAATTTTTTTTTTGGAAGTAACATTGCCTTTAATTGATTCCTCATGCCACAAATTGCTTTATAATGCCCAATAAACAATATCAAATCTTGTGATGATTAGTCTAATAAGATCATTTTTAGTAAACTGTCTCATTAAACTCAATACCCAATTATGGTAGTAACTTGCTAACTCTTTTTTGCTTTAATTAAAGCATTTTTACGTCATGGCAAGTCTGGAAGATTTTCTAGCATCAAGTCGAGATAATGGGTAGCACAAGAAGTTTACTATAGTTGTTTTCTTTTCTTCATTTACATACTTCCTGCTGTTTTATATGCATTTACATCATTTGTTACCACTTGCACAACTAGATGTTCTCCAACTTCCTCAACAATATCATCAAGCATTATGAATAGCAATAACGCATCTTTAATAAACTTAGATGTGTTAACATTTAAAAAAAACACCACCCCATTAGGATTGTTGACAAGTTGATCAATCTTTGATCTGTTATGTCTTGCCAACTATTTGATATTATTGAAATTTCTATTTGTGCCGATGTATTTATTTTTTAACTATATTGTCGGTAGTAAATTTTCTAAGCTCATGCATAGTTGGAGATTTCAATTCTCAACCATAGTTTTCAATGGTGCATGCCTGATATAGCATCTATAGGATCTTTATAGTGAAAGCAACAACTTGATTGATGTCTTTTTAAGATGTCGGTGGAAGGTTTATATGACTAGTGGTGAAAATGTTTTCAGGATTTAGGAATATTTGATGTTGAAACTTCTAGGCTATAAAAGAGTAAATGTTATTTGGAGGAAAAGACGAGAAACTCCAGATCAAAGGTTTGGGTTGTTAAGGAACTAATGTTAACGTTTTTATGAATTTTGAATTTGTAATTTAGAAGTTGTTATGTTTTAAATATGATTGCTCATAATAGAAAATTTTATCCCTATATTGGGCTTTTGGTTAGGGTATCTTAGGATTATTAGAGAATTGAGGCCTTCAAAGTTTATGAGGAATGTAAGAGAATTTTTGGGAGAGTTTTGAAGAGGATAGATGTGTTTCGAGGAAGGGCGAAACTAGGATTGAGGTTATGTAGATGAGATGATACTTATGTTGAAAAAGAGGAGTAAGGGTGAGAACTCATAACTAAGGACTTGACTAAAGTCCTAAGGTATTAGCCACCAAGCTTCATCAAAGATTCGAGCAACTATCAAACATTTCCACATGAAATTTGAATAAGCAAAAAGTAATTTTTATGCAATGAATCTAAAAGTATAAATCATGGTTCTAGTTATTTGTCTCTCAAGCCATAAAACTTTGAACAGTCTTAGAAGCTAATAAAATACTATTACATGATTTTATGACTTATTCTATTACAAAAGGAAAGAAAATAAGATAAATAAAATAAAATTTAAAGTATTAAAAATATAATAATTTTGATTGGCCAAATAAAATGAGTAGAGTGACTTTGAAATCAAATAATTTTTAATGATTTTTGCTTTCTTAGTTGGTATGGCCCACTTAACCATCAAAAGGCATTACATCAAGTTGCTTAGTTATTCTCTAAATATTTTAGAGAGATGATGGATCATCTATGGGATTGCATTGTGCATATGATGAATGTTTTAAATTTTGATGCAACATCTTAGTGTGTGATCTTGTTCTTGATCTCTATCACAGTGCTGCATTAGTGCTATATTGGGAAAGGATAGTCTAGGGGTGTCAAACGGGATAGCGGGTCAGGTTCGGGTCAAATCCGGATTGACTCTGGTTTAAATGGGTTGACCCTAACCCGACAATTTTTTTGCAAACAGATCAGGAAATCCAACCTGAACCCGACCCGCGTGGGTTGCCAGGTTGATCCGACCTGACCCGTCAACATGAAATGGGCGTAGTCGCGTGCATGCGTGCAAAGCCTGACAGAGCGCGGCGAGGCCGAGACTGAGCGCTAGCCGCGCAACATGGCCAAAGGCTGGGCTTGGGGCCGTTGCCGTTGCGGGCCGTGCGGTTGGGCCGAATGGAAGCGATAGTGGTTTTCCGGCTTGGCCGCCTAACATCTCAGTGGAAAGATGCTGCAATAGTGGAAAAGGTAATGACAGATATGAGTTGATGGAAGAGGTGGTAGCCAATAGGTTTGGTGTTTTGAGAGTCGGTCTCAGGATGAGAGGCGGGTGACGCATGGCGGAGATCTCGCAATTTTGACTTTAGCGAAGGCACCTCTGTGTTACAGGTGTATAGTGGTAGGCTGGGTTAAACAGGTCAACCCGTGTCATTTTTGGGTTCCCAGGTCAACTCGAACCCGACCCGGCTTTTGAAACGGGTCGACTTGCAGACCTGTATTCAAACAAGTTGACCCGAACCAGAAATTTTTCTTGTCGGGTCCGGGTCGGGTTTCAGGTCATGTCAAATATTGACACCCCTAGGATAGTCCTTGCATAATTAACATGAATCCCATTTCCATTTAAAAAAAAATTACAATATCCATATAAATTTGATTTCGATGTTCTTTAGAGGATACTAGTGGGATACTTTGGCTTTAATCTTTAATTACAGGACCCAAATCTTCAATAAATCAATTCATAAGGCCTTGAATTTCTCTTATGAAAATAAATGTACCATCAATACCACTAGTAGGAACATTAATAAGACCACTAGTAGCATCATAATGTCCAAAATTTGAATAGCCAAATATGATCTAGCTCAATCATTTCATCCATGCTTTATTAGTGTTGTTGCTTTTTTTGTTGTAGAGGCATTCAAATAGTTTAACATCACTCATTTAAATTTATATGGAACTAACACACATGATTTCACATTCTTATGAGTTTGAGCAAGATGATCCCCAAGTCTTTTAACACCTCTGGGGATAAATTTGTTGCAAAATTTATATTTGATATACCAATGTTTAAAATTGCGCAATTGGTTATTGAGGTATTTTTCTTTTGTGAGACGAGGCGTAAGCCTCAAGGCGTTTTGAGGTTTAATCCTCAAAATCTAAAAATTGAGTAAAGTCAAAATAAAAGTTAAAATTAATTTTTATATAATCCAAATAATATGTTAAAAGATGACATATTAACTTTCTATAGAACTATGAAGTAACAAATTTACACACACACACATACATATATATATATATATATATATTGTATATATATATATATGTATGTGTGTGTGTGTAAATTGTATAAAATGTAAAGTGTTAAGTGATAAATCATTTGAAATAGAATTGAAATCCAAATATTACAGGAACAAAATAATAGAAAATATGTGAATAGTATTAAAATACTACATAACATCAAGTTCAGCTCTAATTATTTTTTATTCTCAATTGCCTACTAAAAAATGTTTAATTCAGAAAGAAATTTGAAATAACATGTAGCATTTCTTCTCCTTCTCTGCATCTAATTCAACTTCAGTCCTACGCTTTCAAGCAAATATTTTCTCATAACACCAATATTTGCCATTGTAGATTACAAAGGACTAGTAGAATACCAAACAAATTCTAAGTACTTAATTACAATATTTTAAAATAAAACAGTCTAACACAAAAGCTTTATAGAATAACCATTTTTTGATGTGAATACACTTTGAATTTTTTTTTTCTAAAATGATGTCAATCATCATGCAGTTCAATATCCGAATTGTCTGTTAATAGAGGGAAAGAAACCAAGAAATTTGACTAAATATCATGAAAAATCAAATGCACCTTGAATCATATGCCATGCTCAGTTTAAAACTTAACAAAAATTTGAATAATTATGATGCATTCTTATAAAGCTTTAAGACAGGTCAAATTTTGCAAATCAAGCTTTATGGAGACAAAAGTCACCAAACAAAATAACCATACTAAGGAAAATAAAAAATGAGTTAATAAAATTTACCTTGTTTTATTATTATCTTTGCTCAAATTTGGATTATGTGAATGAGTGAGGCGTGCTTGGAGAGGGAGCGAAAAATCAGAGAGGGAGATAGAAATCGGAGAGGCATTGAAATAGAGGAGCGAGCGAGGGTTGAGAGATCGTGTTGAAAATGAATGAAAAAGCAAAAAAGGCTAAGAGGTAGAGAGGCGGGATTGGGTTTTGTAGAGCTTTTGTATTAGGGGTTTTAGCTTTCTATATAATCTAAGATTTGAATGATATGCTAAGATTGAATTTCGGAATTTTTTATAGCAATCAAAATTAGTCTATTAATTAAAAAGTTAAAAAATTAGATTTTTTGATAAAAAAAAAAATTTAAAAAGTTCCATACCATTTGCAATCTAAAACCACGCCTCAATGGGTTTTGAAATCTTAAGTTTCAAAAACCCCAACTCGATTAATTGATGCATGGGTCTTGGAAGATAGAGGAAAAATATAGGTTTTTGAGTATTTTTGCTAGCTCTTTAGAATGGAAGGAGTTTCGAGGTGTATGCTTCAATTTTTTTTTTTAAACAATGCTAGTCACTAACCAAATATAAAGATGATATGCAGTGATGATGTCATAATTCTAAAGAAGTTTTTTGTAAGGGAGAGAATCCTCGAATTCATGACCAATCTCAATGTTTAATTTGATCAAATTAAAATAGAAATGCTGTGAAAAGAGATATGACCATCTCTCAATGAAACTTGTACCTTTATTCATGCGGAAGAAGTTAGTATTAGTGTGATCCTCAACTCCTATATCATAGATGCCTCGGCCATGATGACTACCAAAATCAAAGAGGATGAGAGTAAATGTAGAAATTAATCAATAAATTAGAGAATACAAAGTTTTTGAAGTGAGAAGGAATCTAGTTTATATATTTGTGAAAAAACACATTATATTAGAGAGAATTTGATAGGCCGGCTCTCACTAAACCAGCCCAGCCAGCCCAAGGAGGGCCGGTTGGTTCATGTGTTTAGGAGGCAGACATGTTTGGTCTGCCCCCTATGTTTGCCGCCCAAACCTAGTGGACCCCACTATGAAAACAAATTAAGGAAGGAGGAGGGGGCGGCTAGGGTTGAAGGGACTTTTGAATTAGCAGATTTAAATTAATGTATTAAATAGGAACTTAGGAAGAGATGTTTAAGGTTAGGATTATGCTTTATTTTGTGGCTGATTTCAGAGTTCTTGTTCTTGGTGTCTTAGGCCCTAGATTCGTCTAGGAATTGGGAGAGAACAATCCTCCTCTTGAATTGAGGATCAATTGTATCTTGCTTTATTTCTTCTGTTGGTTTGCTTTCTACAATAAAAAAACTACTGTTTTTTTTCCATTTGATTTGTGGAGTTTTTTTGCTGTTTTCGTTAATCTTGTTAGGGTTTACTGAAATATTCAAGTATTTCCTATCAGAATTGCTTGAAGCTTTTGGATAAAATCAATGCTCTTAGTTAGAATTGAGGGATTAATGGATGAAATCAAGCCACCCTTAGCATTGGTAATGGACTATCTCATGATAAATTCGACTCCCATGAACATGGAAGCCTTTAAGTATGAAAAATTTGATAAACTATGAAATTTTTTCAACTGTTTCACCACACATCATTTGGTATGTGCTCATAAAAATTTTGCTAGTATCATTCGCATTATGCTTTTGGTTCCTTTGCATTATTATATATTAAAAAACTACTAATAATTTAACTCATAGTATAATCATATTCAATACTTATAACTCATTTATTAGCCGTATAAAATCCATTTTTGTTGATAGGTCGCTTTTAATTATGTGATGGGAGATGAACAATAAATCTAAACCCAAATTTTGATTAAACAATGCTTTACATTTTTCAGGGCTACCAAGCAATCTTATGTAAGTAAAATCATTGGAATGTCAATTGGATCTTAGTGAGCATTGATTATTGAAACCATTTATCCCTTTGCTAATCATCAAAATGTTCGACCTCCCAATTAATTAAGATTTGGTTTTGAAACCTCGGCCTTGAATATTCTCTTATTGATTTTCTAAAAAAATTGGTCACTTCCCATTTTAAAAATTGTGATGTTAGCAACTTTCAGCGCTTTCAGCGTGATGCTTGTGAATTTGTAAACATTATTATACTCTTATGATCTTCTAATCATTTTTCCCTTGCAAACATTGACATATTGGGGCCTTCTTGAATTCTCAACATCTTTGATGCTAAATGTGTTGTGTTATTGTTGTCAATTATACTTGAATTACTTTGTTATTTTTAATAAAAGAAAAATCCAAACTTAGTAGCATCTTTCCCCTCTTTCACAAAGTGATAAGTATCATGTTTGGAGTTCTTATTAAAAATTTAGATTTAATATTGCCACTAAGCTCTCCTATTTCTTCATAAAATGTTAGATTATTTATGAATTCTCTTGCATTGATATGCCCCGGACAAATCTATGTGGTTGAATGGAAATATTTATATCTTCTTAATATTGATCGAGCATTATAATTTCAAAATAATATTGTAATTACCTTTGGCGAAAAGCCAGTCTTAATTTTCAACTAGAGTCCTAGTAGTTATTACCCAAAATTTACAAGTATTTTAATCCCTTCTAAAATTTTTAGTTTTCTCCTTTATGAATGTTCATACTTATAATGGAGACAATTTTGATCTAAGAGCTTTAACATGTGCGTTTATCAAATACTAAAGGGGGATATAATGTTATCACCCAACTACAAGGAAATTTTGTATTTCCGTGGGTGTTCTTTTTTATGAAAATGAATGCTACTTTACTTGGTCTTTTCCTTAGAAGAGAATACTACAAAGACTGAAAATGAGTATGAGCATTTTAAAGCTGGCATAGTTTAAAGTTGAATCAATAAATGACATAGATGGTGAGAACCAATGAACCAAAGGATAATCCCTCTGGATAATTCCTGCAAGAGTTTGAAATCAATGAATTTGGGAGGCTGAAACAATTCTTAGGCATTAAAGTAGCATATTTTAGAGAAATCTTACATCTCAACAGAGTATGTGTTGGATCACTTGAAAGAAAATGGTACTCTGGGCAACAAGGTTGTTGGATCACCTGTCAAATCCAATGTATGGCGTATGGAGAGCATAATGATAGCGTTGTAGATTGAGGAAGGTTCGAAAGATTGATTTACTAATCCCACACAAGCTGTATATTGCCTATATTGTTAGAGCAATAAGTTAAGGATGTAGAACTATATATGCAAGTGATGTTGATTTGAAAATTACACGTGCTTGAATAGAGCTTAACAATTTATTAACTCACAATGAACTTAAGCAATGACTTCAGCATGCAAGGGGGCAATCAAGTTTACGAAAACAGTCACATGCTAATGGGAGGACCATTAAATAACAGATTAATTAATTACATGCTCACGTGGTGTTGCAGAAACAATCCCTTTGCTAACAAATATATTAGTCGCTACAAAGGCCTACTCACACAACGCTCTTGGTGTGGGCTAAGCAGATAAACTTTTACAATAAAACGATGACACGATTGAGGAGGGATAAATAAGATACGAGAGGGGGAGGGGGGGGGGGGTTTACCCGCATGGAGGAAGATATTAAGCCACGACGAAGTCGTTTGGTTGCCTATGTGGAAATGACAACAATATGAACCCTCTTGCATGCCCGGACAACACTCTAACATCTACGGAAACTCTGGACAACTATGTGGACGACAAATTCTGAAACAACTGGTAGTGGGGCTGGAAAATGGGCCAATCTTGTATTTCAACAGCAGGCGGCGTCTTTGGGATGATTTGGGAGGGAAATAACAAGCTCCCGTCGTGAAATTTGGGGGGGGGGAGCACTAAATGATTTGGGGGTTGATTTAGGGCCTTAGTGGAGTTGCCAACTATAGCTTACTAGTTAAGGAAAGATGAATTAATTCAGATTTCCAATTAATATTCAGATTTAATGACGTGATATCCTTTCAAATATAGCCCAACAATTTAGGAAAGGAATTCAAGGCTTGTAGGAGAATTCAATTTTGAATTCAAATTCTCAAAATTAACGCTAGGCTAATTTAGGAAGGGGACTTAATTGGGATCCTCCAATTTATATTCAAATTGAATGATTGGGATTTCTTTCTAAACATAACCCAACAATTTGGGAAAGGATTTCAAGGCTTTATGGGATTTTGAATTTGAATTTCAGATTTTTCAAAATTAACACTAGGCTAGTTTGGGAAGGGGAATTAATTGGGATTTCCAATTAATATTCAAATTGATTGATTGAGATATATTTCCAAGCATAACCCAATAATTTGTGAAATGATTTCAAGGCTTTAGGAGATTTTGAATTTGAGTTTCAAATTTTTAAAAATTAACACTAGGCTAATTTAGTAAGGGGAATTAATTGGGATCTCCAATTAATGTTCAAATTGATTGATTGTGATATCTCTCCAAACATAAGCCGACAATTTGGGTAGGATTTCAAGGCTTTAGGAGAATTTGAATTTGAATTTCAGATTTTTTTGAAATTAATGCTAGGCTAATTTAGGAAAATGTTGAGGATTAATTTGAAATTTTGGGAGGTAAGGGAAGAGGGGTTCATTATGATTTTAGCCATGAGAACAAGGAGGTGGTCGGCGGCTATGAAGAGGGGGGAAAGGAGAGGTTGTGCATGGTCAAGGTTAGGAGGAGAAGGGAGATGGTCGGTTGGAGCTTTGGGAGGAGATGACAATGGTGGCAAGCTCAATGGGGGTGGAGGCAGAGATAAACCGTGAGCCTGGACGTTTCCTGTGGCTGACAAATCTTGTTTTGCCCTCACCTAGGGACTTCACATAAGCTCTCACAAGAACTCTCAAGGCTCTCAAACACACCAAGACATAAAGTGCAAAAAAATTCATTCAAAATAATCATCATCCTTCCTAAGGGGGAGGTGAGGCTATAAATAGACAAAATACAATAAAACATCAAATGACAAACGTGCCCCATGGGGTCATATAAACCTACTCCCTCAAGTGAGGGTAAAAATTAAAAACTACACATAATTGCTCAGAAATAGAGCAATCCGATCCTAGCCGTAAATCTCCTGCCTTTCCTCTTATAAACTTTCCACAGCCAGATGTCCTCATCATTTACTTCTTGCATGATCTAAATAAAAAAAAAAAACTCATGAGTTGTCCATAATGTCCTTCAATGTCTAGCAACTACTCTAGGAAGAGGATTCTTCTTGAAGAGTAACAAACTTAGTGTATATGTTTATTAAATGCTGATTATGCGAGATTAGTTAATGATTGAAGGCCAACAACTAGTTACTATACCTTTCTCGGAGGTAATCTCGTTTCGTAGGGAACTAAGAAACACATAATTGTAGCTAGATTAAGTGTTGAAGTTGAATTAAGATTAAGAACTAAAATACTTAATTTCAAAAAAGTGTTGAAGTTGAATTCAAAGCTATAGCTAAAAACATCTATGATATTCTATGGCTTAAACTAAACTTCATGATCTCAAAATCAAATATGAAGGATTTGTGAGACTTTATTTTGACAATAAATCATCAATCAATATTACTCACAATCCTTTCTAATATGATCGTGCACAACATATTGACATTGATAGATACCTTATCAAAGAAAAATTGGACAGTTGTTTAATTAGCACTCATTGCATTTCTTCAAATAATTAATAAGTAAATGTTATGATCAAAAGACTACCAACTTTAAGGTTTCAAGAAATTACTTGTACGCTAAGAATGAATCTATCTTGTGGGAAACCTCATGATAATGCAAGGATCCATGTTGGCAATCCCAGGGATCCATGATGGTAATCAAGGGATCTAGGTTTTTATTTGTGGAATTATTGGTTGTGTGAAATCTGAAATTTTGTGTATAAATAGTTTCTTTTGTAGCTTTACAAAATTAAGAATATATATATATTTGTAAGGTTATTTCTTATTTTTATCCAATTAAGAGTAATGTTTTTCCCTTCTTATGGCTTCCTCATATATAGTAGAGGATTGGTCGACTGTACTAGAAGAAATAACAAGAGGATTTGATTCCTCCATTCTCAATTTAACTTTTGTTTTTTCTTTCATAACTTATTTATTTTTTGTTATCTGCATGAGCTCTTTCCTATTGGGATGACTTGCTGGTGGGTGACCAATGAATTTAGGATCTAGCTGGAACAAGACTTATGGGTGATCATAATTAGTTGACGTAACTAGGAAAGTTTAATTTTAAAGATTTCTCCTTTGCTTTCAAAATGCTGTGCTGTTGACTGCGGCTGTATGTGCTTGAAATTAAGATTAACTTAGTTTTTTGATAAAGAAAAATTTCTATGATAATTGTTATTCCTTTCAAATATAGAGATTATTAAGATGGTCTGTAAAAGAATTATTTAATTGCACAAAAGATATAAGCGTGCTCCCTTATCTGTGGTTTTTCAGTTTTCCTTACAGATCTTTATACTTCTGGCTTTTAAAAAGTTTTTCCTTTTATGCAAACTGATTAATTTTGTATGATCTCACTCCTTTCAGCAAATTGTGCCACCCGTACTTGACTCCTTTCTTGACCAAGACAGCAGAGTTCGGTATTATGCATGTGAGGCACTATACAACATAGCAAAGGTGAGTTTGTTTCATTTTAATAATGTATTATCTTTTTCTTTGATATTAATTGTTGGTTTAAAGATGCCGCTGATGCTGATGATGATCTTTCATGTAACCTAAAAATTTAGCCATTTGAATATCTTTTTTGTAGGTTGTTAGAGGAGATTTCATTGTTTATTTCAACCAGATTTTTGATGCCCTTTGTAAGCTTTCAGCAGACTCGGATGCCACCGTGCAGAGTGCTACCCACCTACTAGATCGACTAGTAAAGGTAAGTGAACGATGTCTTTTTTGGGCATATTTTGGACTCGGAATTGTTATCAATTTGATCTTGTTGTAACAATTATTTTGGCCAATTAACCAGGATATCGTTACTGAGAGCGATCAATTCAGGTTCTCTCTACGATATCCCCTTTTAGTTTTCCAGGAAGGGTAGCTTTTATTCAAGTGCTCTCATATTATTATAACTTCTTTTCTTATTTGTTAAAGCATAGAAGAATTTATACCATTGTTACGAGAACGGATGCATGTATTAAGCCCCTACGTTCGACAGTTTTTGGTAGGATGGATCACTGTGCTGGATAGTGTTCCAGATATTGATATGCTTGGTTTCCTTCCAGATTTTCTTGATGGTAACAATGCTTTAGACAATCCTATTTGCGCACTTGTTGCACGTGCTTCAACAAAAAACATCTAAGACGTGCGATTCGATATGCATAGGCCTCTTCAACATGCTAAGTGATTCCAGCCATGAAATACGCCAACAAGCTGATTCTGCACTCTCAGAATTTCTACAAGAAATAAAGAACTCTCCAGTAAGGATTTCCGAAACTAGTATATATTAGTAGTACTTAGCTTGGTTGTTTCTTGAAATTAACTTGCCCGGTACTTGTGGCGTTCTAGGAGTATTTTTTCCTGAATGCCGTACTTGTTCTTAGTTCATAAATAAAACTATCCGAAAGTTGTAAATGTCAAAAGCAATAGGTTAATTGCTAAATTTGTTCATTTTTATGGGGTTGCTGACCTAAAATGTGCTCTGAAGAATGTAGATTATGGCCGCATGGCAGAAATATTAGTACAGAGGGCTACTTCTACAGATGAGTTTACTAGGTTAACATCTATCACCTGGGTAAGGATGAATAAACTTATAATTTTTTTTCTTCATTATGATTCTTCTATATAATCTTTTGATTGGTTGTTCTTTATTAATGAAAAAGAGTTCCTTTAATGTTTCCTTGCTTTCTTACCACATTGGAAATGATTTTCATAAGCTGATCTGTTGATTTGCAGATAAACGAGTTTGTTAAACTTGGTGGAGACCAGCTTGTTCCACACTATGCAGATATTCTTGGAGCCATATTACCTTGCATATCAGACGAAGAAGAGAAGATAAGAGTGGTAAGCATAGTTCTATCCTTTTTATTCCATCCATGTATGATTGTCTGTAGATGATTTAGAACAAATCTTTTTAATTCTTTCTTAGGTTGCTCGTGAAACTAATGAAGAACTTCGTGCCATTCATGCTGAACCAGCGGAGGGATTCGATATAGCAGCAATCCTTTCGATTGCAAGGAGGTGCATTTTTTTTTCTGTCATCTGGGAATCAGCGAGGTTTAATGGTTACTTATGCCAATATAATTCCTGAGTTGATATTTCTTGTGCCTCTCTGCTAGCAACAGCAGAAATCTATCAGGAAGGACCTTCTATTTTATTTGGCTAAGTTGAGGGGAAATCTTCGAGTTTAGTTATTTTTGCGACTTGATGAGTAATAATGTGATTGTTTTTTGCTCTGTTCACTATAATTATGATATATTGCAATGCTCTTCTGTCAGACAATTAACAAGCCAATGGGAAGCCACAAGATTGGAAGCCCTTCATTGGATTGAAACACTGCTGACCCGTCATCGATCTGAGGTTATTATTCAATTTGATAAAAGCTATTCAACTATTTTATTCATCCTGTTCCTATAAATGAACTTTTTCTCGTATATCTTTTACTTGTATCATGAATAGTTTCTAAGCAATTTCTTCAGTGTGCTGATTAAAGTTTTTTCTTCAGTTGCATATGTAATTTGGCTTTTAATTTATTTTCTTGTACCTTTGTCATGATTAGTTTCCTGCATGATGCATGACAGTTGTTTTTGGTTGGATTATTATTTTTGTCTGATTCGAGTTTTTTTTATTGATTCTTGCTGGTGAACACTTTTTATCTGATTAACGTGTTCAGCAATTTACCTTTTACTCCTGCTTTGGGTTTTGCTATAATATTTATATATGTTGCCCTATTAGATTCTATTGATTATTTGCTTCGGTTGTGCATCAACACATGTTGTGTTGCCTATTTCAGTCAAGGAGTTGAACGATATCAACCTTCACACATTGAGAAGGAATATGGTTCATTGCTTGTGCGGAAAATTTCAAGCCTAAAAGCCCAATTAAATGACTTAGTGTCTGATTAGAGGATGATGAACTTGCTCGAGATTGATGGCATGTCTTAGCTCAAGTAAATTGAGTTCTTTGATTAGATTGAGGTGATTATGGAATTAATGTCATCTGTAAAAGCTGTTGGACCAAAGTTGACTATTGCTTTTCAAAACTATCAATCGGACCAACATTCTTTACTCCATAGAAACTCTGCACATATTACTACTTTAACACTAGTATTTATGTTTGAGGAATAAAGGATGGCACATTTGTGATGCTATTTATTCTGCTTAGCATTGACATATCCATTTGAACAAAGAATAATGTTTACCTATCCCCTTGGCTTGATGAAATGAAAGAGATAATGTTTAAAATTATTGTTTGTCTGAGTTATATCCAAGTTGATCCACCTCACTGATGTGAAACATACATGCAAGAATGATTTAGATTAAGGAAATTGCATGCTTAATATTTAGAGCACAATAATTATATATTTATAGTGATTTCGAATGACAACATAAAACACAAAGCGGTGACATAAACTTAGGCTAAATCACATGTATAGGAGTTGAGAACGTAAAATAATCAATTAATCTAACATTGCATACATGAAAAGTTTCAACAAGAAATTCCTAGCTAAGAATGAGATTAATAATACGAAGGACCCCTCACACAACTCTATAATTTACCAGGCTTTAGCGGATGACTAACACGATCTCACTGAATCAATTAATTTCACAATTGAAAGTAACTAGGAAAATAAAAGAGTGAGGGAAAGAGTTCACCGAATCCTGGGTTTAGGGCTTTGGGGCATCAACTAGAAGGTCTTTCCGGACAGGACAGTCGCTTCCTTTGGCTGAATTTCCTCTGGACAGCAACCTGGATCCTGTTCGGCGAAGTGGGGCGGCAGCTGGAGGACTTTGGAGCAACGGAACTGCTGTTTCTGCTGCTGAAATTCTTCTGGACAGCTGCGATGAGAGCCGTGGCAGCAGTTTAGACTCTCCAGAAATTCTGGACAGCAGGATGCTCCTGCTGGAATGCTTGGACAGCTAGCAGGTTGTTTTGAAAATCAGTGGAGACGGCCAGGTTTAGGAGAGATTAGTGAGGGCTTGATTTGAGGGTTTAAGGAAGTAAATTAAATAGATAGGAGAGGGGAAGGAGGGGCGGCAGCCAAGGGGATTTAAGAGGCGTTTAATTAGGGCTATATTGCAAAGTAGAGAGAGAAAGGGGATAGAGAGGGGCCGGCCATATGGGGGAGGGGTTTAATAGGTTTAGGTTCAATGTATGTGGGCATGTGGGAATTTAATTAGTGATTGTCATTAGATCTAAGATTGAATTCAGATTTAATAGAATGGGGAGGTTTCCTAATTTGAGTTTATTAATAGGGAAAGCTTTAAAATTCAAATATAAATTTGAATTCACATGATGTAACTTTCCAAATTAATGGTGAGATAAATTAGGAAAGTAATTAAGGTAGATTTGAATTTTGAAATTCAAAATTCAAGAGTAATTGGTAGAGGGGCCGGCGGCTAATGGAAGCTAGGGGAGGCCGGTGGTGAGGGGACTTAGGGGAGTCTGACGATGGGAAGGATTTGGGAAGGCCGGCGGCTTGGGACTGTGGTGATGGCCGGCGGGTTAGGGTAAGGAAAGAAATGGTTATGGATGGGCTTGGCCGGCATCAAGGATTGGGAGGGAGATGTTTTGGTGGTGTGGAGGTGGAAAAGGGAAGGTGGTGTATGAGTGGCCGGCGGCTTTAAGGGGTTGGGAGCTTGGGATGACCGACGGCTATGGGGTGGATGTAAACCTAGGCCGACGTCTAGGGAGAGAGGGGGAAAAGAGAGAAGAAAAAAAGGGAAGAAAAGATAAGAACCGAGAATCCGAACTCTTCCATGGTTGGTGGGTGATCCGTTTCCCTTCACCAAGGGACTTTCTATAAGTTCTCTCCAAGAACCCTCAAGCTCTCACAATAGTAAAATACAGAAATTTTATTCAACAACAACAACAACAACATCAAGCCTTTATCCCACTACGTGGGGTCGACTACATGAATCCTTTTTCTCCATTGTGTCCTATTAAAAGTCAAATTCTCGTTTAAATCTAATAAAGAAGGGTCATTCCTAATATTTTCTAACCAAGTCTTTGTAGGTCTACCCCTACCTTTCTTAACATAAGTCAAATCTAATACCTCTACTCTCCTAACCGGGTCATCGAAAGGCCGCCGTTTTATGTGACCAAACCATCTAACGACTAGCAAAAAGCATACACCAAGGTACATCCTCTTGCAAATGTCTAGTGAGAACATCCATGACTAAAGCAAAAAGATATGGGCTTAAGGCTGATCCTTGATGTAACCCAACCGAAATAGGGAAATACTTGGTCAATCCACCTTGTGTTTGAACACAAGTAATAGCTCCTGCATACATATCTTTAATGATTTGAATATAAGCATTATTGACTCCTTTCTTTTCAAGAACTCTCCAAAGCACTTCTCTTGGAACTTTATCATATGCTTTTATTAAATCAATAAATATCATTTGTAGATCCTCCTTTTGTTCTCTATATTTCTCCATCAAACCTCTTAATAAATGTATGGCTTCCATAGTCGACTTACCCGGCATGAATCCAAATTGATTTTGAGAAACATTAGTATCACACCGCAATTATGCTCCATAACTCGCTCCCATAGTTTTAAAGTATGACACATTAACTTAATACCTCTATAATTCGCACAATCTTGTGCATCACCTTTATTCTTAAAAATAGTAATTAACACACTTATTCTCCACTCATATGGCATCTTTTTAGTCTTCAAAATAGTATTAAAAAGTTTAGTCAGACAAGAAATTCCTTCATCTCCTAAGCATTTCCACACCTCTATTGGAATATCATCAGGTCCAAGAGCTTTTCCACCCTTCATTTTCTTTAAAGCCTCTTTAACTTCAGTTTTACTTATACGCCGATAAAAACAGAAATTTTTATTAAAGCTGGAGGTGGAGAGGTTGTTGATCGGCCGACGAGTTGCCAAGGTACCTTGGGTCGTTGATCTTCAATCGTCTCGGCGAGGCAATAGAGAATGTGGTTGACGTAGCTTTCCACAGAGCCTTAGTAATCGCAATCCAGATTGTAGAAAGGAGAGAGCAAGATATCGATTTCTCCTTGAGCGTTGTAGGCAAAACCGTGGTTGACCTTAGGGTCGGCCATACACCAATTGTATACGGGAGGAAGGAGCTTGTCTTCTTCTCTTGGCTTCAAAAGACATGAGAGACTTAAGGTTTCCAAGGGAGAGGAGGCAATTGGAGGGGGGTGGTGTGGCCGGCGGTTTAGAGGTTTGTACTAGGGTTAGGTGGCGGTGGGGTTTGGGATTGGGCTAGCCGGCTGTTGGGGTGGGGGTGTGGGGAGGAGAAATGACAAGTTGTGGTGGAGAGGTTATGGGCTGAGAAGATTGGCACCTTGGTGGAGGGCTTGAGGAGGTGGCAATTTAGGGAAATTAGGAAAAAACAAAACAAAGAAAAAAAAGAAGATAGAACCGCGAGCCTTGGACTCTTCCGAAGACTGACGGGTGATGCGTTGCCCTTCATCAAGGGACTTCAAACAACGAGCCCGAACCCATCCTGCAGCTGGTGGAAACTACGATTCACTCCTATAGAAATCTCACCCAAGTTCTCTCCAAAGAACACAAGTGCAAACCTTTTATTTTATTAATAATTCATCATTGTCTAATGCAAGTGCAATGACCTCTATATATAGGCCTTAAAAGAAACTAAAAAACAACTTTGACTATTGGGCTTACATAAGACAAGATCCTTAAGGGTAAAAACAGAAAATGCATAATTAAATAAAAAAATGCAATTAATAAACTAAGATAAAATAGAGGGATCTCGATTGTCGATCTTCATCTCTTCCTTTGATTAACGTCCACTGTCAGATGTCCGCATCAACAATATTAATGAACAGTGCAATTTTATTCTACAATACGCATGTCAAACATGGTTGCAAGAGTCTCAAATATTTATTTGATTTGTCTTTTGGAAGCAAGTGGAAACACCAAAAACCATGCTAAGCACTTTAGTTATTAGTCGAGCCCGTAGGAGGGTAAGGACGGGTTGTATTTTGCTTAATTTCAATGAAAGCAATTAGCAGCAAAAGTACTATAGGTAATCACACCAATTACAATCTTTAATAATTAAGCCCATCATTAAGGTGAGGGGGGTTATTTAACCATTTCTACAAGATGTTCTAATGCTTTTTTATTTTATCATGCATAAGTGCAACAAGGGTCTAAAAATTTGACTCTAAGCATTATTTGCATTTGGTAGATCAAGAACTTAAATTTAAGGGTTTATGATTTACCGACTTAGGTAATTTCATTGTGGTTAGTTTGATGGCATACAAATCGAGGCAGCAAACACCTATATCAATTCATCCACACCAAAAATCTTTCTTGCAAGTATTCTTTCTTCACTTATGTCGGTGATCTTCAATGATTATCAGAGAATTGAGGATTACCTGAGAATTTGACTAATATTGCTTGATCAATAGCAATCATCAGACCAATCCAAATCCTTGACTAAAATGTCAACTCAACCATATTCCAAAGGGCATTTCTGTTTCATAATTTTATATAGATAATAGTGCATGAATTATATCAACTCGATCTTTGATAGACAACTGTTAGACCGGTTCCTATTGGACCGGTCAAGCCAGCCCCTTGCCAAGGACCGGCTCACATGTAAAGGAGGTGGGCGGCAAGAGAGGGGGAGAGGGAGATGGGGCCTACTAATTCAAATTCAATTATTTTGGAGCCAAAGGAGGGGCGGTAAAGGAAGATTTGTCCTATGAGGCTTAATTGATTAATTGCATGCTTTAAGTAGGAAGGGAAGATTAGAGTTTACTTGAAATATTCAAGTATCTCCTATCAAATTGGTATCAGAATGGATTTTGGGACCAATTGTGGGGTAATTTTTGAGAAATAAGTGGTGATTTTCGGCCGAAGGAAGAATTTTTCATTGTTTTTTATTAAAATCCAGATTTTTTTGAACCTACAACAATTCCAGATGGCGGTCAAGAAGGTAGATGCATTGGAGGAGCACCTTGAAGGAGAGATTAGCCAAATAAAAGCGACGATGGAAGATCGAATTTCATCCGTAGAAGACAATGTTTCATATGCGGAAGACAGTTTCCGATCTTCTTGCGATGGTGAATAAGCTATTGGAAAATCAAATTCATACGGCGGCATCGAAGACAAAGGGACTAGTGGGAAGAACTACGAATTCTGAATTTCGTAGGAGGGAAAACGATGTGGAGATCATAGAGGAGAAAGGGGGAAGGTATGGAGAGAGGCGTAGATATGGGAGGGCATGAACCAAGGGGTGCTGGTTGGGAGAGAAAAGAGGGAAATTATGCTATGAGGGGTGTTGATTTTGGAGAAAGAAGAGGAGAAAGTGAAGAGGGGTTTGAAGATGAGCAAGCAAGGGAAGATCGGAAGACTTGGGGAAAGCATAACACTTGGGAAAAGGGGAATTATGGAGGAATATGGGGAAACGAGGGAGATCCGAAGGCGAGGAAGCTGAAGATGCCAATTTTTGAAGGGGAAGATGCACATGGGTGGATCTACAAGGTGGGGAGTTATTTCGCCGTCAATGGGTTGACGGAGGAGGAGAAGTTAACAACAGTAGGCTTATGTTTAGAGGGGAAGGCGTTGTCGTGGTATCAGTGGAGGGACCAGAGGAGACTCATACGGAGTTGGAAGGAATTCAAGGAATGCTTATTTGAATGTGCTCTCGAACTGGCAGGGGAGTGGATTTCTATGAGCAATTCTTTGCACTGGCGCAGGACGGATCAGTGAAAAACTATCATGAAAATTTTGAGTACTTGGTCAGTAGGTTGGAGTGACTATCAGAGACTGCTTTAGAGGAAAATTTCATGAAAGGGCTCCAATCAGAAATTCGGGAAGCAATGCAGGTCATGAGGCCTTGTGACTTGGGACAGGCAATGGAGCTGACACAATTGGTGGAAGATCAGAAGTATCAAGAGAGGGGAGCCAGGAGCAATAGTTCAGTTGGTTCTTACAGGATGACTACTACTCTTCTAGTACCTAAAGGTCCTGCAGCAGCAGATTTTTGTGAGACTCCCAAGGAGAAGCCTGTAGGAGGGGTAAGTGGGGGAATTTTCAAAAGACTGACGGAGAGGGAGATGCAGGAGAAGAAGGCAAATGGACTATGCTTCAGGTGTGATGAAAAGTACACGCCAAGGCATAGGTATAGAAACTGAACTCTTCAAGTTCTCACCACCTGTGATGATGAGGAAACATAGGAGAGATGTGCAGGGGAAGTAGAGGAAGAGATGGAGGAAAAGCTGCACTTGAATGGGGTGGAGGTTTCCCTAAATTCAGTGGTAGAATTCACCCTAAATCATACCATGAAGGTGAAGGGGGAAATAGCCGATTGGGAGGTGGTGGTGTTGATTGATAGTGGGACTACCCACAATTTCATTTCCAACTAGTTGGTGAATCAATTGGGGATGAAATTAGTGGATACAAGGTGTTATGGAGTGATGATGGGCAATGGGAAAGGTGGAGAAGGGTCAGGGAATATGTAGGGGAGTGGTGTTGACCATGCAGGGGGTACAAGTGAGGGAGGATTTTCTTCCATTGGAGCTATGCAGCATTAATGTTATCCTAAGGAAGAAGTGGTTGCAGACCTTGGGAGACACCAATGCCAATTGGAAGGCAATAACAATAGATTTGATAGTGTAAGGGAGAATAGTAGTGATAAAAGGAGATGGGGGGCTCTCCAAAGCCATGGTGAGGAGTATTCAAGAAGTGGGGGAAGGGTACTTGGTGCAACTACACAGGCTAGACTATAGAGGGGATCAGATTAGAAGGAGGGGAAGTTCCTCTTTGAGAATGGCCATTGATTTAGCAATTCAGTGAGGTTTTTCAACCATCTCAGGGATTGCCACCACCAAGAGAGCAGGAGCATGCTATCGCTTTGAAAGGTGTGTACCCATCAGCGTCCGACCCTACGACTATCTGCAGTTTCAGAAGGATGAGATTGAGAAGATGATTAGAGAGATGCTGGAAGCAGGAATTATCAGGCCCAGTATTAGCCCCTTTTTTAGCCCAGTATTGTTAGTTAAAAAGAAAGATGAGAGTTGGAGGTTTTGTGTGGACTACTAGACAGTCAATAAGGAAATTGTGCAAGACAAATTGCCTATTTTAGCGATCGATGAGTTGTTGGATGAATTGAGTGGAGAAGTTATCTTCACCAAGATAGATTTGAAGTTCGAATACAGATTAGGATGAAGGAGGATGTATCCAAGACTGTTTTCAGAACTCATGAGGGGTATTATAAATTTTTAGTAATGCCTTTTGGCCTCACTAACGACTCAACCACTTTTCAGTCCCTCATGAACAAGGTCTTCATACCTTATCTCAGGAGATTTGTGTTTGTGTTCTTTGATGAAATCCTGGTTTACAATAAGCCATAGGAGCATTGGGAGCACTTAAGGAGGGTGTTAGAAATATTACAGGAGCACCAGCTGAGGGCCAACCTGAAGAAGTGTTGTTTTGCCCAGATTAGTGTGGAGTACTTGGGGCATATTATATCTAAGGAGGGGGTGGTAGCAGACCAAACAAGAATTGAGGCTATGTCGAGGTGGCCAGTGCCTAAGAATCTCAAAGAGTTGCGAGTATTCCTAGAACTTGTAAGATACTATAAGAGGTTCATGAAGGGGTACAACACTATCGCTTGACCACTAACAGAACAATTGAAGAAGGATGAGTTCTTATGGGGGGAGGCAGCTACAACTTTTGAGAGCTTGAAGGTCATGACTACTGTACCAATTTTGGCCATACCGGACTTCGCTCAGGTCTTCATAGTGGAGACATATGCCTCATGATATGGATTGGGGGCAATGCTCATGCAGAATCGTCGACCCATTTCCTATTTCAGCCAGGTGTTGACAGCTAGGTCCAGGCTGAAATCAGTTTAAGAGAGGGAGTTGATAGCCATTGTATTAGCCATCTAGAAGTAGCGCCCTACCTATTAGGTAGGCTTTTCATTATCATGACAGACCAGCAGATCCTGAAGTACTTGTTGGTCAACAGATGGTGACAGAGGAAGCATCAGCGGTGGCTATCCAAACTGCTCGGATATAATTTTGAAATCCAGTACAGGCCAGGAGAGGAGAACAAGGTAGAAGATACCTTGTCCAGATGTATGGGGGACATACAGGCGATATCAGTGTAAATCCCACTGATGTTGGATTGGGAGGCCATTAAAGAGGAGAGTGGTCGGGAGGTTTCTATACCAGGGGAGGTTTGTGATGCCTAGGACATCAGTCCACATTCCACACTTGCTTGAAGAGTTCCATGGGAGTGTTGTTGGGGGTCATTCAGGGGTGCAGAAGACGTACAAGAAACTAGCCTTAGAATTGTACTAAAAGGGAATGCACAAGGATGTGGAGGAGATGGTAGCCCGATGTGAGATCTGTAAGAGGAACAAGTATATGGCCATGCTCCAGGAGGATTACTACAGTCACTAGCTTTGCCAGGTCTGGTGTGGGAAGAGGTATCTATGGACTTCATAGATGAATTACCTAGATCAAAAGGGTTTACAATGATCTTGGTGGTAGTTGATAGACTGAGCAAGTATGCTCAATTCATTACCTTATAACATCATCCCTACACAGCTATGACAATAACATCAGCTTTTATCAGAAAGCTGGTCAGACTGAATGGAGTATGATGCGGACATCCAACCGTCCATGGCTATCCGAGGAGCTGAAGATCAACTGCTGTCATCGTCCCACGTTATCTTATATTTTATTTGTAATTTTTAAATTTTTATTATGAATTTTCTGTTTTTACCCTCACTTAAGAGGGTCGTCCTATGTAAGCTTTAGGGGCATATGTGTCTTGTTTTAGTTTCTTAGGCCTATATATAGAGGCACTTTCTTATGTAATGGGATGATGAATTGTTAATGAAAATTTGCTTTTTGCGTTCTCTTTGTGAGTTCCATCTTTTAGATCTCTTAGTGAGTTCTTTTTCTTTTGAGATCTCTTAGTGAGTTCTCTACTTTGTGTTCTCTTTGTGAGTGCATCCCTCTCCCAAATCTCTTAGTGAGTTTTGGGAAGAACTAGATCTCTTTGTGAGTTCTAGACCTTCCTCCAATTTTTCTTTGTGATCAATTAGTATGAGAATTCAAGGAGAATCCGTCCGGATCGCATTCTTCCTTGAACTCCATCACTTCACCCGTTTCCACCCAGCACTTCCGCCGCCCCTCCTCCAGCCCACTCAGGCCGCCAACCTCCAGGCCACTGCCTCCCGCCGGCCAGCCACCTTCCACACCGTGGCCTCCCCTTTCCTCCCTCTAGCCGCCGACTTCCCTCTCCTTGAATTTCAAAATTTGAAATTCAAATGTTTTATGGGCCATTAATTGTTTCCTAAAGTAGCTCCTTAATTTACGCCATCAATTTAATTGATTTTAATTTCAAAATTGAAATTCAAATTGCTTAAATTGATTGCCCTCCTAAATGGAAGTTTTCTTTCCTTAAGAAAACTGAAAATTTATTTCAGATTTTTGTAAAAATCTGAAATTAAATTGGTGGTCTCCACTTATTCCAAAGCTCACCCCTCTCTCCTCCTTATGTGGCCGGCCCCCTTATTGGGCATAATCTCTATCCTATCTCATTAATACGCCCCCTCATTAAGCCTCCATAATTACCTCCCACAATTCCCTCTCATCCAATTTAATTCTCCCCATTAAATTTGAGTTTAAATTCAAATTCATCCCGCCAATTCCACTTAATCTGAAATTTAATTTCAGATTTCCATTCTCTCTCCCTAAATTGATTTGGGATTTAATTAATCTTGCCATCTAGGCAAGTAAATGGCATTTACATTTCACATCAGAGTACCATAGTCTATAATATATGACAGGGATAAGGTCGTCCTCAGCCATTTTTGGAGGAAGTTATTTAGATTACAGGAGATAGTACTGAAGAGGAACACCATCTGCCACCCACAAATAGATGGTCAGATGGAGGTGGTTAACAGGAGCTTGGAAACATACCTATGATTCTTTGTGTCGGAGACACCCAAGTTTTGTGCCAAGTGTTTGGCGTGGGCAGAGTACTGGTGCAACACTTCCTATCATTCTGCTTCTCAGATTATCCCATTCAAAGTGTTGTACGGAAGGGATTAACCTCACCTAGTGCATTTTGGAGATAGTAACACCCCAACTTCTTCAGTTGAGAAGTACTTGGGGGACAGGGACAGAGTGCTGGAAGAGTTGAAAATGAATATGATGAGAGCTTAGCATATTATAAAGAAACAAGCAAATTGGCATATGAAGGACATCCATTTCGAGGTAGGGGAGAGGGTATTCTTAAAGCTTCGACCTTATAGGCAAAAGACAGTCACCGATAGAAGGAATGATAAGCTTGCTTTAAGGTACTTTGGGCCTTATGAGGTAGTGGAGAGGATTTGAGCTGTGGCATATCGACTGGAATTACCACCAACAATGACTATACATCCGGTGCTCCATGTATCCTACCTGAGGAAGGCAAATGGAGATCATGCAGTAAGTTCTGAGTTACTAGTGACGCTAATGAAGGATTTGGAGGTGATTTTGGAACCCCTTAAGGTACAAGGGGTGCGCCGAGGAATAGGTGGGGTAAGGGAGGTGTTGATCAAATGGAAGAACCTTCCAGATTATGAGGCGACATGGAAGCCTTATGAGAGGGTGAAGCATCAGTTTCCCTCTTTTCACCTTGATGACAAGGTGATTCTTTGGCAGGGCGGTATTGTTAGACCGGTCCCGATTGGACCAGTCCAGCCGGCCCCTTACTAAGGGTCGGCTCACGTGTATAGGAGGAGGGCGGCAAGAGAGAGGGAGAGGGAGATGGGGCCCACTAATTTAAATTCAGTTATTTTGGAGCCAAAGGAGGGGGCGGCAAAGGCAGATTTGTCCTTTGAGGCTTAATTGATTAATTGCATGCTTTAAATAGAATGGAAGATTAGGGTTTACTTGAAATATTCAAGTAATATGGCTATAAAAGATTACTTACTAATTATCCCGAAAAGGGACTTGTATCCCCACTCAAATGGGCCCACATGGGCAAACAATCACCCAAAACATAATGAAACATGTATTTAATAAGTCCTTAAAGCATCATTTTTTAGTGTGGAGGAATTTAATTAGTTGTGCCCCTAGTGAGCAGGCAAAAGGAATCCGACTCAATCTCGCATGTGACTTGACCCAACTCAAATCTGATCTTTTGCTGACTACGACAAGTCCACACAAGTAAATTGTTCATACACCTAAACATCAAGCTTGATAGACTTTAATGACTGAACCATAACATGGCCATATAAAGTCAAAATGGGCCAATAGCCAAGGAATGTGATGAAGAAAATTTTCTTGTCAATTGGATTAAAAAAATTTAACTTCACTCTACAAAATGGTTTAAAAAAGAGAAGGGAAATTTTACTTGATTTAAAGATAATTGGAGAACTAGATTTTCAAACTAAGGGACGTTGCTCAATTCAAGAATTCAAGCGATGTTGAAAACCACCGAAATATCATTTGTTATAATCACGCTAAAACAACAAAAAAATGATTTAAGATGTCACTAGGGAAAAAAAAGCAAAAGTTAAGCCACTCTTAAATTATCTAGATATAAGCAAATTTTATCATGGAAAAAAAGTAAGGATGTTGTTCATTTAGGTTCCAAACTCTGAAAATATCCGCTTCATGGTTGGTGAGTATTTCATTGAGCAAAAGAGTTCAATTTTTTAGATAAAACTTGATTCTATGAAAGAAATAACAAAATAACCATACCATCTTCCGGGAACATCAATACTATAACTAGTCCGAGTTTTGAGTAATGGCCCGAAGGAGAAGAATAATATTTATAGAGTAAAATGGAAAGAAGAGGCAATATTTTTATCGCTTATATAAATTAAAACATCTTCATGGAACCAAAAGGAATATACAAACCTTCTTCCTTTTATCTTATGAATTCTACAATGGTGATGATGTAGAACTATATGTATAGGCAAATGCAATTGATTTGAAAATTACACATACATAAACAGTGCTTTAAAATTTATCAACTTCTCTCATTCTTAGCAAAGATTTAAGCCAACAAGATAGTGATTAAGATCAGGTAATCAATTACATAATAATATTAGGATCACAAAATAATCAAATCAAATCATACCATGCTAATGTGAGGCTTTCAAAGAGAATTCCTAAATTAACAATTAGAATAGTTACTATAAAAGATCCACTCACGCATACTCTCAATATGGGTTAAGCGGATAAGTCTTCATAATTAAACGATGTCATGATTGAGGAAGAGTTGAAGATATATGATTAGGGAGAGAGTTTACCGTTCTCGTGCTCCTGGTGCTTGTTCCACCATTTCCCAAACCGGTCGTCGAGTTGTTGGGATTGCTCCTGGAAATAAACAAGTCTTGTAATCGATAATAGGTTAAGGCTTCGGGATGGAGGTAAGGGGTGGAGAGTAACTGGCCAGGGGAGGAGGGTTCACGTCTTCCTTCTTCAAGAGAAAGATCAAGTTAGGACGAATATTTTAGGAGGGGTGGGGTTGTGGCGAGCCATCAAAGGGAGGGAGGAAGCATGAATTTTAATATCAGATTTAGAGGATGTATTATAGCAAGGACAACAATTAGGAAATCTGGAAATAGTTCTAACAATTAGCAAAATTTGAAATTAATTTGGGAGCAATTGATTTGGAGAATTAATTGGAAAGAGAACTTTAGGAAATGAAGAAAGAGGCAGGGGGGGCTTGCAATGATTGAGGAGTTGGATTGGTGATTTAATAGAGTTGCTAATCATAGCTTCATAATTAAGGAAATAGGATTTACAATTTGGAGTAATTGATTCAACAACAACAACGACATCAAGCTTTTATCCCACTACGTGGGGTCGGCTACATGAATCCTTTTTCTCCATTGTGTCCTATTAAAAGTCAAATTCTCGTTTAAATCTAATAAAGAAAGGTCATTCATAATATTTTCTAACCAAGTCTTTTTAGGTCCCCTTGGGAAGACTTTAGTGAGATCCCTATGGGAGGGAATCGTAGTATCCATCAGCTGCATGATAGGTCCGGGCTCGGGGCTTGAAGTCCCTTGGTGAAGGGCAACGTATCTCCCGTCAGCCGCAGGAAGCGTCCAGGCTCACGGTTTATCTTCTTTCCCTATCTCCTTCCCTCTCTTTTTCTCCACCGACCATCTTCTTCCATTATTCCTCTCTCTAAATCCCCCACCCTCTTCCTTCTGCTTTAACCGCCAGTTTTCTACCACCCTTTCAACCCACCACCACCTCCTAGCCGGTAACCCCATCCCCTCCATTAAGCGCCGGTCCCCTTCCCCACAACCCTTCCCTTCCCCACCGAAATCCACACGATCCTCCCTCTTCCCTTGGCTCCACCCATTCAAATTTTGCATTCAAAACCTTCCAAATTGAGCCTTTCTTATTTTGGGAACAATTTAATTTCATATTCAAATAAATTTGAATTTTTAATTTGTTTTCCTAAAATGAGAATCCCTATTTTAGGAAAGTTCCTAAATTCATGTCCATCTGAATTTTAAATAGGGTTGGAATTAAATCAATCATTCCTAATTTAAAATTCCAATTCAAGCAAGCATTAATTTCTGATGTAGAACGGGTAGGAGGGTGTCAATAATCTGGTACGATTCCTCTCAGGAAATCTGAAACATTTCAGATTTTTCTCACAAAATCTGAGAGAATTGGAGGTGGAGAGGTGAATTGGGAGTGAAGAACAAGAACTGTTACGGGAAGTGAAATTGTTTCCAAAAGGATGTCCATAAATCTTTGGACAACAGTGGAAGAGGGGGCGGGTAGGTTGGCGGGATTGGGAAGCTGAGGTGGTGTTTAAGGAATTCGGCCAAGAGTTGTGAGCTGGAATTCTCTGGCTGCAGCGGGATCCAAGGGAGGCTGAGGGAATTCCTAATTCCCTTAATCCGTGAAATGAATTAGGGAAATATAATAGGACATAAAGTCCAGGGAGAATTCAGCTAAGGCTATGGAATCAGATTTTTAATAAAAATTTCCATAGGTGTAAAGCTGCAGTTATGGAGAGATTTCAAAAACAAATTAATGAGGAGAGGAGGTCGGCTGGATTGAGGGGCTGAGGTGGAGTTTAATTCCTAATTCCCTTAATTGGTTTATGAATTAAATTAGGCATTAAAGTTTGAGAGGAATTCGGCCATGAGTGGGAGTTACGGAAGGGAAGAGAAGAATTAGGGAATTCATTCCTAATTCCCCTCTACAAAATTTGGAAAGTGAATAAAGGCTTGGAAATTTCGGTCAAACAAAATTCTCAAATTTTGAATTATTTCCAAAGAGAATAAATGTGTTTAAAAGAAGATTTTAAATCCAATCAAATAGAAATTGATTTGAATGCGGTGTTAAGACTTTCCTAAAATAGACTTTGTATCTTAGGCAATATTTTAAATTTCAAATAATTTGAATTTAAATTCAAATATACTCCTAAATATATTAAGCCAAGTTAGGAAATAAATAAAAGAGGGGGAAATCAAAAAGAGGGGAAAAAGGGGAAGGTGGCCGGCGGCCAAGAGGGGGGATCGAGTGAAGGTGGCCGGCAGCTATGGGGAAAATTTGTGGAGTTTGGTCCAATTTGAATTTAAAATTCAAATTGATTTCAATTAAGCACTTTCCAAAATAAGTGAACTAAATTAGGAAAGGAATTTAAATTTTAAATATTAAACAATTTGAATTTCAAATTAAGTCCTAATATCATACACCTCAAATTAGGAAAGACAATGAGAGATGAGAAATGATGAGGCCGACGGCTAGGGAGCCATGGCCGGCGGTTTGGAGGATTTGCGGGTGAGGGACCGGTGGCAAGGTGGAGATGGAGACAACGTGATGGTGGAAGTAGGGAGAGGATGAAGATGACGACTAGGAACAACAAGAAGGAACAAAAATGATAATAAAGATAAAAGATAAAACCGCGAGCCTTGGACTCTTCCGAAGACTAACGAGTGATACGTTGCCCTTCTCTAAGGGACTTTAAATCACGAGCCCGGACCCATCATGCGGTTGGTGGAAACTCCGACTCCTTCCCATAGGAATCTCACTATCGTCATCTCAAAAGAACACAAGTGTTGAATACAAATTTTTTTTTTAATATCAATAATCCATCCCTATTACAATAGCTTAAGGCCCTATATATAATCCACAACATAAGAAAACTCAAAATACAAAATTGCCCCTTGGGCCACAACACTCACATAAACCAACCTAGGGGTAAAACAGGAAATACATCAAATAAAAACTAAAATTCAGAAAAATAACTCATAATTGAAGATTTAAATTATAGCCGTCAATTTACGACGCCTCCTGTGATAGATGCGTCAAATCTTCGTACCGATGTCCGCATCATTCTCCCCAGGTGGGAGAATACTCGACTCCGTCGAGTTAGCATCACAACTGCTCATGTACAACTATGTGAAACAATATCGGAATTGCACAGAGACATGATAAGACAACGGAGTAAGCAAGTCGATATAAAGATTAACGAGTCACAATTAATGATTTAATTAAATCTTAGTTGCAAAATTGCTTAGACATTGTTACAAACTCATTAGGCACAAAAATTTAAAACAATAACAAACATGCGAATAATGACGAATGCACTTTAACAATAATCCGCCGGTTAATATTTAGAAAAGTCACATTGAGTTTCCCTCACTCAAGCTCTCTTGCGGTTAACAGAAGAAAGATATTAGCAACACTAATGTGATCACCACGAGAAAGAGGGAGCTTACAATACTGTCCACGAGAAAGCTATTCTGAGCGGGAGGAGTTGATGAACAGTGCAAGCGTGGCCACTCGGATGGACGGTAGTATTCGTCGATGGCGGTTGATGGGGAAACTAGTATCCGATCCACGTAATCTTCAATGGTGGCGTCGATCTCTATGTTGACGTCACGAAAAAAAAGATCTCCAAATAACAATCCCGGTAGGAAGATTTCAGGCTCATCAAAATCCAGAAAAAGGAATTTCAGATTTTGGAACCAAAATCTGAGAAGAATTCCAATTTTCCAAATTCTTATACAAAGCTGAAGTAATTCTTTGGATGAATCTGAAATGTTTCAGCTTTTCTTCTCTCAAAAATCTGAGAGGAATTCCACTCTCATTTTATGGAAGAACAACTTGGCAGCAAGGCTTATGGTGAACAAGCCACATGAAGTAACGGTGGAGAGGAAATCTGAGAGGGAATAACCTTGCCTTCCACTTTCAGATTTTGAAATTTGGAGTAAAAACTAAACTTACGTTTGAGTGGGGAGGCATTTGGGAGGTAATTAAGAGATGATGAGGTGGCAATTAGAGAGAGAAGCAATGGGGTTGAGGTGGCCGGCTATAAGGAGAGAGAAAGGCTTGATATTAACTCACATGGGGCCCCAATTTAATCATAGTTTTATTCAAATATTAATCTCAGATTTGGGTGAATTTGGAAGGAGTAATTTGAATTTTGAATCCAAGCTTTAATTGTAATTAATTCCTTAATGAGGGAATTAATTGGGGAAAAGCCCACTAAAGGCCGGTGGCAAGGAAAGAGGAGGGGAGAGAGCTTAAAGTTGAAAACTGAAATAGATTTCAATTTTTAATTAGGATGGGAGGGAAATTTAATTGAATTCAAATTCAGGTTTCAAAATTGAGAGGAGTATTGATGGCAATTAATGGGGAGCCAAAGAGGGGGGCCGGTGGGATGAGTAGTGAGAGAGGGGTTTAGCGAAAGAGGGAGAGGGGTTTCCAAACATGAATGATGACTAGGAAAATTTTAAATTAAATCCAAATCAATTTATTTTAAATTTGAATTCATTAAAAAATTTTCCATATATGGAATGTCCAAATTTGGAAAGAATTTGAATTTTTGAAATTCAAATTCCAATGAGAACTAGGGAAGGGAGATGTGGGGAAGTGGAGGAGAGGGAAGAGGCCGGCGGCAAGGTGGCCGGCCGGTGGAACTAGGGTGGCCGGCGGGTAGGGGCTCCATTGATGGCGAAGCTAGTGAGAGGTTTTGCTCCTTTCAACTTTTGGTCGTTGCTTGCGGGAGATTGTGGTGGAGAAGAAGAATGTTGCATGAAGAGGGGAGAAAGGAGATGAACAAGAATATACGAGAAGGACAGAGATAACTAACGAACTCACAAAGAGATCGTAAGAACCGCGAACCTCGGACTCTTCCAAAGATTGACGGGTATTGCAAGTTACCCTCCTTGGGCTTCTCCTCTCATGAACTCACTAAGAGATCAACATAAACTCACTAAGAGATCAACATAAACTCACTAAGAGATCAACATGAACATAAAAATTTCAGAATCAATAATTCATCATCCCATACAATGCATGAAGCCTCCTATAAATAGGCCAAAATGAACCAAAACTAAAAGACAAATGGGGCTACAATATCAAAATGACCACCCGTAAGGGTGAAACCGTAAAACTGAAAAATAAAATAAACTACTACATTAAAAATACTCAAAATAAAACTCCGGATTGTGGCCGTCGATCTCCAGCGTCTCCGATGGTACACATGTCGAAATCGCTGACGATGTCCTCATCACGACGTGATGGTGGAAGTAGGGAGAGGATGAAGATGATAACTAGGAACAACAAGAAGGAACAAAAATGAAAACAAAGATAAAAGATAAAACCGTGAGCCTTGGACTCTTCCAAAGACTAACGGGTGATACGTTGCCCTCCTCTAAGGGACTTCAAACCACGAGCCCGGACCCATCCTGCAGCTGATGGAAACTCCGACTCCTTCCTATAGGAATCTCACTATCATCCTCTCAAAAGAACACAAGTGTTGAACACAATTTTTTTTTTTAATATCAATAATTCATCCCTATTACAATAGCTTAAGGCCCTATATATAGGCCACAACATAAGAAAACTCAAAATACAAAATTGCCCCTTGGGCCACAACACTCACATAAACCAACCTAGGGGTAAAACAGGAAATACATTAAATAAAAACTAAAATTCAGCAAAATAACTCATAATTGAAGATTTAAATTATAGCCGTCGATTTACGACGCCTCCTGTGATAGATGCGCCAAATCTTCGTACCGATGTTCGCATCAATTTCCCTCTCTTAAACCCCTCCTCGAAGCTGTCGGCCCCTCATCCACAAGTTTGCCTCCCCAATTAAGGAGATAATTAATTCATCTCTTCCCTCTTTTCTTTTCTGGTTTGAATTTCAAATTCAAATTCATTAATTAAGGGAAATCTGAGATGAAATATTAGATCTTTAATTTTTTTTTTAACCCTCCGCCTTTCTACATCAATTGTTAATGCTATAGCTCGTAACTACCATAACAAAAACATCAAATGACCTTCAAATTAAAAAACGTCACTTGTAAATCAAATGTTCCACCTTCTTGATGATTATCACAATCAAAGAATAATATCAATTAGGGGGACCTTCGATAGTTTTTCTATAAACCCCATAAATAAGATAAAGAAAACCAACCTTAAACGGACTGCTTGCATCTAATGTCGAGCCTTTGTAAGTAGGAACTCCGAAACTATAAAATTACAAAAAGGAAAAGAAAAATCTTAAAACAGATGTAATTTTTTTTTCTGTGCTCAAAACATCTGTCCATTTTAGTTTTTTCAAGGATGAGGACTTACAAAGTTTGCCTAACGTTCATAAAGAAGCCATGTCATGTTAAAAGTAACATTGTGATCTCTCAAAATATCTATACCACTAAGTATATGGCTTTTCACTTCAGGCCATGGTTTAAAATTGTGCAATATAAGGCTTGCCTTGAGGCCCGCCTTTGTGCAATTCCATAAAAAAATGCCTCGATGCTAACGCATCGAGTTTTTTTTATGAGGCTTGCGCCTCAACTTGGTTGAGGCCCACATCGCTTCACTGGCATGAGGCTTACTCCTCACGCTATATATATTAAAACTTACATAAATCTTGAAGTAAATGCCCGACATTGGACTCTATAGGAGAGGGGGAAGGGGAGAGAGCAGTTCATCATAATGATGATTCAAATCCGAAGTAGCGATTCCCTTCCTCGCTCAGGAAAGTCAGAAGGAAAGGCATAAAGCAAGTACTGTGAACCCCTTTAAGCACAAGATTAGACAGTTGTGATTGCGATAACTATTGAAAACATATCTATAGCCTGGGTTGGGGATTAACTAAGCATCCTGACCTAGGTATACATTTAAGAAAAGTGTTCCTCAAGCCTTTCTTGGAATAAGTCATTCATCACCCATTAGTGATGACAGTGCTGATGACTTATGAGTTCTTATGTGATATGTCATTGCTATTTATTTTTGGAAATTTGAATTATATGTTAATGAAAAGAATACTGAGATTTGGAAAAGATAGAATTTTGAGTTGAACTATATTTCATGTTGTCTTATTATTGGGATATTTTGGTTTCACTTCATATCTTATGCTTTTTTATGTTTTATATTATTCACTCATTAGTATATAAAAAATTTATCATTTTCTATTTACGCAATCTTTTGATTTTGAGGCTTACGCCTCAAAACGCCTTGAGGCTTACGCCTTGCCTCACAAATGAAAAACGCCTCAATACCCGAATACGCAATTTTAAACATTGCTTCAGGCTTGGTGGCATATCTAAAATGTTCATATGAACCTCATTGAGCGGACAAAGGAGGAAAACTTCTATGTTCTCTTATGACCAGGTTTATGAGTTAGTATGCTATATGACATTTGCTAAGGCAAAGGCATAAAAAAAAACCTTTTGGGAAGTTTTTCAGGCTATGATCTTTACAGTTCATTTGGATGACAGAACCTTAGCTGTGACATAGATTATTGAGATAATGATTATAATCATGTTCCTTTGATTAAGGAAACCAAGTTACATCAACTACCTAAAACAATGAAGCCATGAAACTTTGATGAGGTTGGTATAACCCTGACCATTTCTTTTAAATATTAGGGCAACAATCTAATTCATTGCACTAAGTTAAATCATTTGGGATGCCTTTGCAGTGAACCTTTGTAAAGCTTGAATGCTAGCTTTAATTAAAAATTCTTTCACGCTAGCAAGAGTTATTAATCATAATGGATTGCTCCTATTGAAAGTCTTGAAATATGAATACAAAATCATCAAAGGAAGACAAAATTCTTAGCCTCAATTGCCAAGGGATCTTTTAGAGCCCACAAAGTTTTGACAAATCCATTGAAGAATGTTTTTCTTCACATATTTGATCAGTCTCCTAGGCTCCACTGAACATCAAGGGTGCTCTTAAATAACGCATACTCCATCTTGCTTAGCGTTGAGTCTGTGATGTGGTGGCTGCTACAAAGATTCCTCAACAGTGTAGTACCTCTAAAAAACTGCTGTGTCAGTTTAATTTGTCTTATAAAATGAACATAACTACATTCTATCGACGGTGCTCTTAAATGATGTAGACTCCATCTATATTTACTTTTCTGCATTGTTTGGATGTTTTGTGTCTATTTAACATGATCTTAGCTGTCATCTATTAAAAAAACCTTCAATGAATTTTTTAAGTGCTGCGTTAACTTAATGATTAGTGGAGGGGTCAACATCTGTCTTCCTCAAGCTATTGTCAATGTCAATGTTGTTGGTGTGATGATCCAATTCGGCTCCCTAAATCAATTTGGCTATGTTTTGCTCACTATTTAAGGGGCAACTATTTGCAACCAAGTCGAGCCTACTAATGCCCCAACTATGTGGTCCACACATCAGCTGTTGTTGTTCCTCCTTAACATTAAATTGCTCCTTAAGCCTTGAACTTGGTGTCAATTCCTAACATTAAAGACTTTGAAGCATTGGATTGGGTGAAACACAACAACTTGATTGTAGACCTGAATAATTCTTTTTTGGGTGGAGCTAAGTCATCAAGCTTTGATGTAAAAGAATAGGAATTGTTGAGTAGGTCCTTATGAAAAAGAAGTCCCAAAACTCGATTGCTATGGATCCCCATAAGATTACACAAGTGGCAAGTGGCAACCATCCAACTTAGTAAGTAATTAAGTTGAAGCTTTGGAAATTGAAGCGATCTTTATGGTTGATCACATTGACGAACAACCAACTTTGTAAAAGATTTGTGCACGAATGTGCAAGGTTACACCAATATCATTCCTAGGATAAGAACTTCGATGGGAGAAACAGATGCAATAAAAGCAAACTGATTCCTCACACCAATTGATGAAGAGGCTAAAGGAGAGTACAAAAATGTCTACATTTTTTACCAAGCCTGTGTGCAAAAACATAAATAGGGAGACATGCTGATGCGGACATTGGCACGAAAATCTGGCGCATCTATCACAGGAGGCGTCGTAAATCGACGGCTCTGATTTGAGTTGTCATTTATGAATTATTTTCTGCATTTTAGTTTCTATTTTATGCTATTTCCTATTTTAACCCTAGGTTAATTTATTTGAGTGTTGTGGCCCAAGGGGCAATTTTGTAATTTTTTTATTTTCTCATGTTGTGGCCTATATATAGGGCCTTTAGCTATTGTAATAGGATGGTTAATTTGATATGAAAATTTTGTGTTTTCCACACTTGTGTTTTTCTTGAGAGAGGACGAGAGTGAGATTTCTATGAGAGAAATCGATCCGGGCTCGTGATTTGAAGTCCCTTGGAGAAGGGCAAACGGATCACCCGTCATCGGAAGAGTCCAAGGCTCGCGGTTTTTATCATTTTTATTTTCTATCTTTCGTTTCTATCTTTGTTTTTC
>NW_021319121.1:891351-926496 GCF_001605985.2 Dendrobium catenatum | reverse complement strand
GCTTTTGCCTCGAGATTCGTGCCAGATCAAGCTAATTTTGTGATGCCGTATCAATTTATATTATATTAATAATCATAAATTTTTTATATTATAAATTTATATATTATATTAAGTATTATTCTTATAAATATATTATTCTTAAATGATATTTATATGTATAAAATTTTATTATATATTTTAAAATTTTATAAATATTATTAAATGCTCATATACTTATATTATATGATTTTTATGTTATTAATTTTTAATAATATTATTATTTATTACGTCATCCGGTTCGACCGGTCGAACCGGTCAAACCGTGAACCTCTCCCTCTTCCGGTTCGTTGTCCGGTCCGGTTTTCACAACCTTGCCAAAAAGTTGATCAGGTGCAATACTCCAAGGTGTATTTAATACAAAATTCAACACCTTCAACAACAAGAATAGCAACTTGAGGCGGAAGCTAACTAAATATAAAATCGGTCGAACCGGTCAAACCGTGAACCTCTCCCTCTTCCGGTTCGTTGTCCGGTCCGGTTTTCACAACCTTGCCAAAAAGTTGATCAGGTGCAATACTCCAAGGTGTATTTAATACAAAATTCAACACCTTCAACAACAAGAATAGCAACTTGAGGCGGAAGCTAACTAAATATAAAATCACCCATGATAATATTGGATGTGTAAGTGCCCAACTTTTTCTCCAATTTGCCAGTAGTCTCACTAGGTTTGATTTTAAATGGTACATTAAACTTTCCACTAACTTAATCATGTCATTTATTGGGTTGGGAGAATATTTGTTGAGTATTTTAACAATGCTATTGAAAAGGCTACCATCACTGATGTCATGTCTAAGTGGATAGGAATAGGTGAAGGCTGCCATCGCTGATATCATGTCTACAAGCATGGGAATAGTTGGCCACAAAATGTATCACCTACTGGAAAAACATGATCATGAATTGTGAGCAGCAACTAGGGAAAGAGCTTCTTGCTTAATTGCAAATGGAAACATCAATGATCATGTGGTCCCATACTTATATATAAACTCGATATTAACATTTTCGGAGCGGCTAGACAGTGGTGAAGTTCAAAAAATTGATTCTCTGATGCTGCTAGCCACATAGAGGAAGATAAATGCAATAGAGCTCTTAATGCATAGACAAGTGATATACCCACAACCTCCAATTAGAAGGGTGACCAAGGAAGCAGAAGATGGCTGATCACACAATTGAATTTATGTTCTATCTTTTTTTCCCCGGATATGCTTGATCATCATGTTTGTCTTCTTTTGAAATGAAATTTCAATCACTGAAGGTTTGGTTTTCATTGCCAGGAGGTTTAAATGGTGACGCTTGATTATTATTTTTGACTCTATGCTATTCTTTGTGTCCTTATTTGTGTAGGTTTTTAAATTTAAGTTTCTGTTTCAGGTCATTACGTACTTGAACGACATATTTAATTCCCTTTTGAAGGCGTTATCAGATCCTTCCGATGAGGTGCAACTCAAGTCATTATTTTGTCTGTCATAATTATTTTGCCTCTACGTATTTTTTGAATGTATTTACCTACAAAATACAAATGAAAATAAAGTTTATTGCTTTTAATCATTGTTATTTGTTTCTTTCTTTTTTCTTTCTCTTAGCTAGATTTTTGGTTTTCAGCTGCTCTGGTCTTCAATGTTCTCTTTTGCTTTTCCACAGATAAATTTGTAGCCTATTTTTTTATTTTTAATTTGTAGCCTATTTATTTCATTGCAATGCATTTTTTTCTACTGTCTGTATATTGTTTGTAGTTTTTGGCAACGCTTATTTAAGATTTACTGACTTGGAACTTATTTGTGTTGTTATGCGTGGTGCATGCCCATATCTTTATAGGAAACCATAGTAGCTATGCGACAGTTTTCCATGAGGTTAGCTGTTGGTTTAGCACTCCTCAGTCTTTACATTTTGTTGATATTAAGTAGAAGATTGACTATGACATTTTGTGCTCTTTATGTGAATTCCTTGCTTCAAGACACGGTTGTTTCCTTTTGAAATGAATGTGTTCTTTGATAGAAAGTGAACTTTGGTGTCAAGTGGGAGAGAGGCACTAAAAAATATTTGCTAGTTCTCGCCACTCATTTTTTTACTTGGTGAGATGGTGTCTTGATAATAATTTTGCATAACGTGATACCTTCATATTTGGGGGAAATTCTACTCAATTGAAAGAAAAATACTCTTTGGGTTTTGGATGGGTCGATATAAATATGAAAATTGTCACGACCCGGACCGGTTAGCTCGCAAGTGCGAGGCTGGAATGAAAGTCGGACAGTAGGAAATAATAAAAACTTTCGCATTTCAATATACATAACATCTTCATATCATAAGAAAGAGCCACTAAAATAAAACCAAGAGGAAATTTTATTTCTACTCATCCATCAACAAAACAATTCTAACATAAAGCTTACAAAATATAAAAGGTGTCCAAAATCATTCTCTTACATATCATCTCTAAATCCTTCTATCTCAAAACATCAAAAAAAATAAAAGACAGAACCTGCCGCCCGTCGTTTCCCTACGACGATACGTAAGGGGAGGTCTATCCGCCATTATCCTTTACCAGATCCTCCTGAAAAGTGTCCCACAACATGGATGAGTCACAACTCAATTGGTGTAAATGAGATTCAAATAAATTTAGGTACAAGGGAAGAAACTGATAGGAAGTGCTTGTATTCACAAGCAATCCTAACCCAAATCAAGTATCAAATAAAGAAAAACTGCTGTCCACAGCAGGAAAACAGCCCAAACCAGAGAAAATCTGAGAGAAAGCGTGGGAGACATGTTTTTATAGCTCAATAAAAGAATAATCAACATATTACAATATTTGTCTAAGGTGATACATGTCTTTACTTCAACCTTTAAGTTATCATTCATTTCATAATTTTTCCATTATTCCTCTTAGAACATTCATGCCTCAAATAATAGCCTCATATGTATATAACATAAAGATGCAATGTTCATAATATCTTAATATATATAACACCCGTCTCGGAAGTATCATTTGTGCTGATCAGGTATATAAAATTGACCATTCATTTACCATTTGTTTCAAAAGAACCTCATTTACCATTTGGCTCAAAAGAGCCCCATTACCATTACTCAAAAGAGCTCATTTACCATTGATACTTCTGCGTCAACATGCACATGCACAATTGCACATAATTCTTACATATTCATAAGAGAGGCTTATGAAACTATTCAAGTGTATGTTTTCATATGGAAATACATGTTTGCTATGCTCATATGTATATTTGCATGTAAAGAGAAAACATGTGAAGTACATGTAAAGAAGTAAGCATGAAATTCATCATTGAGTTCTAATATTGCATGAAAAGAACTTTACTTTTACATCAAGTGATCATGAGCTTACATAAGGAAGCATTCTAGTCATAAAGATATCATAAAGAGCATAAAAAGAAATGTCATTTCTATGTAATTGCATGTAAAGAGCTTTTCTAAATTTAAAAGAAGTCCATTTCACCTACTTCAACTTGTGCACCACTTCTGGTTGTCCAATCAAATCCTTCCCTCTACACGTTCAATATCTAAAAGAGACATACGCAATGTGTAAGTATAACTAGTCCCCACATAAATTCCTAGATCCTTAATCTATGATAATAAAGAGCTCAATCCTATGCCATGTCTATGTTTTTAAATTAAACCCCCTCCTACCATTTCATGACATCTCTCATTCCCATTATCTCTCAATTAGGATTTACTTAAAATTTTAGATTTTATGCATGCAAACATCTCTCTCTACACTTAAATAATAATTAAAATATAATTAATTTTCGGATTATATTAAATCAAAATTTAGAAAAGCTTGTATTTCATGTAAAAGCTCTAAGGGGCTGTTTGGTTGCTTGCAAAGTAAATGCAATGTAAAGTAAATGCAGTGTAAAGTAAATGCAGTGCATTCCAAATACTTTGAGGCTATTTGGTTGTCTGCAAAGTAAACGTAGGAGAATTGTTTCCCTTGTTTGGTTAGATATATCCAGAGTAAAGTAAAAACAGTGCATTTGTAATTTTTTTGTCATTATAACATGTGTATTTATAAAATTAATTACCGATTGTTTAAACTTCGTTTGGGATAGCTTTCTTCTTGCTTTCTAAAATTAATCACCGATTGTTTAAACTTCGTTTGGGATAGCTCATCATGGGCTCACAGACAGCACGAAAGATCATTGCAAAAACTTCATTTGGGATAACTTGTGTATTTATAAAAGTTCTTACTAGACTGAAACCAAAAAAGAAAAACGACTTCACAAAACAATAACTTGCCAGAACTTGCTCTCGTGGGCATCATGGTCCTTACTATTGTAAGATCATTGCTTTCTAGTGGCTGAAACCAAAAAAAAACATGCACCAATTAGAAGAGAATAAATCCACAAACTATAGTATACATCATAGATTGAACCAGAAATATACAAAACCTGAACATTTCGTTAGAATTTAAAGTATTAAAATATAGTAAAAAAATTCATTCAATCCTCCAAGCTTCATCTTCACCGGCACATCTCCCTAGCTTGAACCTCAACGGAACACTCCCCGTTTGCTGCTGCTGCTGCAAAGCCGAGAAAAGCCGACTCCCCAATTGCGCCTGTCCATCGAGCACCGTTATCACCGTCGTCTTATTCCTGTGCCCCTGATAGAACACCGGAAAACTCTCGTTCTCCGGCGACGACTGCATCGCCATCAAGAGCAGCTGGAACGAGTGCGGCATAAGTTACGGCCGGCCGAGCACATCCTCATCCGCGGCATGACCTGCATCTCCCTCGACAGCGACGTCATCGCCCTCGGAAGCGAGATGTCCGGCGGCATTAGCCTCGTAAGCGAAGAAAGGGTAAGCGTTCACCATTAGAGAGGAATTTGTTTGGCGGAGGATATCGAGCATTGGGCGGATGACGGATTCAGCCAAGTCGGTGCGGAAGGATCCGGCGGAGGAAGGGTAGGAGGATTGGAGGGCGGTGAGTGCGATAGGTGATGAGAGTTTGATGTCTGCGTCGAGGCGGAGACGGACGAGAGGGGAGTGAAGGTTGCGCATGGACGGGATGAGATAGGCGGTGAGGTTGCGGGGGTCGACGAAGACTTCATTGCCGACAGCGACGGTGCGAATTGAGGTGGAAGGGTGGAAAGCGGCAACATCGTCGACGTCAACTGCGAAGCCGCCATCCGCATCAAAGCCGAAGAAGGTGCTGTGGAATTGTAGTTTGGTGGAGGGAGTGAGCAGTTATGTGAGTCCGAAGGCGTGTGATGAGCTGCCGGAGAACGGGAAGCCATGCGAGCGGACGATGAAGCATTTCTTCTTTCCCCATGAATTTATAACCCGCTCGTATCGAGCGGGTTTCTAATTCCCGCAAAACACCCTCTTTATTACACGCCTAATGCATCGGATGGGTTCCGTATGTTCCGCTCAAAATTAACCAAACAACCTGATTTAGTAAATGCATGTATTTATTTTACTTTACCCCATCAATTCAGGCAACCAAACAGCCCCTAAATTTGTCTCTAAAATACTTCCCAAAACCATTTAAAACCATAAGGCTCAAAAATTCGAAAAAACCCTAAATTCTCAAACTTAAAATTTCCACAACCTTACATTATTTTTTAATTAGAGGCTCTCTTATGCCATTAGGAACTACTTTTTTGAAGGCATCTCCAAAGAAAAACAACATTGAGTGAAACCCTAATTTTCAAATTCACATTTTTCTTGAAAACAACTCACATTTAGGTTTAAAAACATTCTCTTACAATTCTCTAAACTTATCTCAAAGAATATTTAAGTTTTCCCGAAACCCTAACTTTCATTCCTTAGAGAAAGCTCAAAGAAAAGGAGAGGGAACTCAAGCAAACAACTTACCTTAACCTTCCCTTAGTTTTCCCTACAAGTTCCTCCATGAATGGCCGCCGGAAACTGCCGCCCGAAGCCTCCTGTCGCCGCTCCTACCCGCCGCTCCCTTCTCTTCTCCGCTCGGTTCGGCCCAGCGTGAGTGAAATGAGAGGGAGGAGGGTTCGGTTCTTCTCATAATAGGAAGATGGGTGATTGCCTAATGACCCTTATGCCCTTGCTTAAACAAATTCGGCTTAAGGAACAAGGGTAGTTTGGGCATTTCTAATTTTTTGAATTTTATAATTCCCAAAATACACATAATTTAATATAGGTCCTATATATCAAAACGATCAGAATTTTACGTAGGATTTTATAAAATTTATTGCGTCGAATTCCGATGACTTTGAATTTTCCACTTAAAACTCGTCTCGACGCATCGAAAAGCGTGCGAGGTCTAAAACGGCATTTTTGCGGGTTTTACAAAAACAACAAACTAGAAAATGGAATTTGAATTTTTATGTAATTAAAATAACAGAACACCAGGCATCATTAAAAAACACGGAATGGAAAGAATAAAGTCTTTAGCAATCAATTTTTGTTATCCACCTTTGCTCCTGAAGTTTCTTGTATGTCATTCTAAAACTTTAAGTCTCTTGTACTTTCGTTTTAGATGCATCCAATGGTCCTTGTATTTTGAGATTTTTGTATCAAACATTTTTTAACAAGTCCTCCACTTAGAGGTGGGAAAAAAAGGCTATTCCCCTAATTCTTGTTCTGTGTAATGTCTTTCCTAGTCGTTTTTTTTTAAATATCCACCATGAAAGTTTTCTCCGTGTCCGTTCAGACCATTTTTGAATAATTATCTTTCCTATTCTCATTTTCAGACATGATATGGTGTTTGATGCTGACTAGCTTAATTGTTTTTGATAAAAAAAAAATTTATGGCTAGTTTTGATAAAAGATTTCAATCCTATTTTCAGACACAATCCTGTATTCAATTTGATTGTAATATAGCATTCAGACAGTTCAGTTTCATTTTTGAACCCTAAAACTATAATGGATAAATTGCCTATGGTGCTTTCATTATTATGATTTGAAGATGTTATGAATAATTAGTGGCATTTTACCTTTTATAACTTTGATTTTTTAAACGGTTTTGAGTTTGGATTTGATGTCTGATTTTGTGGGGTTTTTTTTTTTTACTTCGTTACAAGAGCATGCAAATAGCATGATGCTTCCATTGATTTGGGGTTTATGGAGCGGTTAATATGCGACTTATCTTGGATTGTAGAAGGTCTTTTTCTGTAATTTGAATTTGTGACCTCTAGCTAAAAATTGGGGTAATATGATCAGTGCACCCTCTCAAGGTGATAAACATTCTTTACAATAAAGAAAAAAAAAAAGACAAAACAAAAGCATCAATCTATAAGTAGTTTAGTGTATTCTTCTGTTATTGATACTTAATGGTGAGGCTTTGCTGTTGTTTATCATATGTTGGTTTGGCAGAGGATCTGGCCTTTTACTAATAGGCCTACTTTTTCAAAATCCTAAGTAGTTGAACGTATAAATCAAACATAGGACCTTCTAACATAAAATGAAATAGTAATGATTTATATATTCCCTGTTCTTCTCTTCAGTTTTAGGAAGAGTAACTTTGGCTTAATGGTCAGGTATATAGTCTTTGTATTGCAGTTTGGCGTCAGATGGAAGTGGAACTCATCTCAGCTTTCGTGCAGTGGGGGAAAATGTGAATTATCAGTGAGGAACCAAGCAATTCAACTGTTAATTGAAATCGTTCCTGCTAATTTTTGCTGGTTTCTGTAGTAGTGTTATGGCCGGTTATGAATTAGAAATGCAAGGCAGAGATTGCAGTAATAACATGAAGTTTGACCTCTAATTGGTGGAGATTGCTCACTGTCTGATTGGAGCTTTTACCTAAGGGGCCCTAAGGGGCTGTTTGGTTTCAAGTGTTAGTAGTGTAGAGAAAACCAAACGAATGCATTTTAAAATTTTTGCTATTTGATCGGAAGAAAATTAAATGCAAGTTTTTTATATATTTGAAATTCCCAACATAGCTCATTTTCAATTTATTTGGAATTCGCTCAATTCGGACAAAGTCTAAATACATAAGGTGTGTGAAGCTTCGCCGGCTACTGCCAATGCTAACTTGGCCGAAAATATTGATTTTACTGAAACTCCTGAATTTCTTTCACAAGTAACTACACACCGCAACGTATTTTAAATGCTTGATTTTATTATTTTTTAATACATCGGATTTTCAAATGCTTGTGACCAAACAGCCTAAAAAACTATTGAATTCATGCAGCATGATAATGTACCTAAACTTCAGAAGCAAAAATGATGTATAATGTGTTATCCAGTTAGGGTTGTATTTGAACTAGGGAATCAAGCACATGTTCTTCTTTAAGGTTTACACTGACTAATTGATGCAGAACTATATATATGCAAGTGATGTTGATTTGGAAATTACGCGTGCTTAAATAGAGCTTAACAATTTATTAACTCACAATGAACTTAAGCAATGACTTCCGCAAGCAAGGGGACAATCGAGTTTACAAAAATAATCACATGCTAATGAGAGGACCATTAAATAACAAATTAATTAATAACATGTTGACGTGGTGTTTCAAATACAATCCCTAAGTTAACAAATAGATTAGTTACTACAAAGGCCCACTCACACAACATTCTTGGTGCGGGCTAAGCGGATAAGCTTTTATAATAAAACAATGTCATGATTGAGGGATCAAAAAGATACCGCGGGGGGGGGGGGGGGGGGGGGGGGCTTCCCCTCTCGGAAAGCTGCATGGAAGAAGATGCTAAGCCACGACGAAGTCGTTTGGTTGCCTATGTGGAAAGGACAACAATACGAACCCTCTTGCACGTCCGGACAGCACTCTAACGTCTCCGGAAATTTTGGACAACAACTATGTGGGCGCCAAATCCTTGAACAACTGGTAGTGGGACTGAAAAACAGGTTGATATTGTATTTCAGCAGCAGGCGGCTGTCTTTGGGATGATTTGGGCTGAACTTTGCATTTGCATTCATCAAGAAACTACTACAAGCTAAAAAAGTAAAGGAAGGGCAAAAAACCCTTAAGCAAAAGAGGAAAAGCAACTATCTTCCTCAAGAATATCAAAAAATTCTTGAGGAATTTGGGATGATTTGGGAGGGAAACAACAAGCTCCCGGCGTGAAATTGGGGGTGGCAACCACTAAATGATTTGGGGGGCTGATTTGGAGCCTTAGTGGAGTTGCCAACTATAGCTTACTAGTTAAGGAAATCTGATTTACACTAAATATTCAAATTTGTTGATGGGGATATCCTTCCAGACATAACCCAACAATTTACGAAATGAATTCAAGGCTTGTAGGAGAACTTGAATTCAAATTCCCAAAATTAAAGCTAGGCTAATTTAGGAAGGGGAATTAATTGGGATCTCCATTTAATATTCAAATTGATTGATTGGGGATATGTTTCCAAATATAACCCGACAATTTGGAAAATGATTTCAAGGCTTTAGGAGATTTCGAATTTGAATTTCAGATTTTTCAAAATTAACATTCGACTAAATTAGGAAGTCGAATCAATTGGGATCTCCAATTAATATTCACATTGATTGATTGAGATATCTTTCCAAACATAACTCGACAATTTAGGAAAGGATTTCAAAGCTTTAGGAGATTTCAAATTTGAATTTCAGATTTTTTTGAAAATAACGCTGGGCTAATTTAGGAAAATGTTAAAAGATCAATTTGAAATATTGGGGGAAAGGGGAGAGGGGATTACGATGGTTTCGTCCATGAGAACAAGGAGGTGGTTTGTGGCTATGAAGAAGGGGGAAAGGAGAGGTATTGAATGGTCAAAGCTAGGAGTAGAAAGGAGGTGGTCGGTTGGAGCTTTGGAAGGAGATGATGGTGGCGGGAAGCTCAATGGGGGTGGAAGCGGAGATAAACCATGAGCCCGGATGCTTCCTGCGATTGAGGGGTCTTGCTTTGCCTTCACCTATGGACTTCACGTAAGCTCTCACAAGAACTCTCAAGGCTCTCAAACACACTTAGACACAAAGTGCAGAAAATTTCATTCATAATAATCATCATCCTCCCAAGGAGGTGAGGCCTATAAATAGAAAAAATACAATAAACATCAAATGACAAAAGTGCCCCTGGAGTCACATAAACCTACTCCCTCAAGTGAGGGTAAAAATGAAAATTACACATAAGAAATCAAATACAAATAAATTCTTAGAAATAGAATAATCCAATCGTAGCCGTAGATCTCCAGTCCTTCCTCTGATAAACTATCCATGGCCGGATGTCCTCATCACTTACACTTGAGGGTCTGCGATAAAATTATGTTGACAAAGATGAATATTTTGCATTGCTGATTCTTGGACTATCTTAATTTCAGTTAGGTTGGATATGAAAGTCAAATTTTTCTTTTTGCATATGCTATTCCGTATTGAATTCTGTTTTCTATTCTTAAATATTATTGTGGACATATTGGAGATGATCATTTTTCAGCAGCGTATCACAGATTTGGCTAATTTGCAGGTTGTTCTTCTTGTGCTAGAGGTTCATGCACGCATAGCAAAAGATATGCAACACTTCCGTCATCTTGTTGTTTTTTTGATTCATAGATTTCACTCTGACCACATGCTTCTGGAGAAGTATGTTATCCAACTTTCTATGAAAAAAGCGAGCTTTCTTTTACAGAGGAAAAAAGCGCAATTAAGAATGAAAATTTACACTTCTAATGTGATATATCTGCAGACGTGGTGCTTTGATAGTTCGTCGACTATCCGTTCTTTTGGGTGCTGAAAGAGTTTACCGGGAATTTTCGACAATCCTAGAGGGTGAAGAAGATCTGGAATTTGCATCAATCATGGTTCAGGTTTCTCTCAATCAATCTTGCCTTGACATTCTTCAAATAAAGAACTTGAAGGGAGCAAGATAGAAAATTTTTCTGACTTGTAATTACTCGAAGTGCAGGCACTTAATTTGATTCTACTCACTTCATCTGAACTGGCTAATCTTAGAGAACTCCTCAAGCAATCATTAATTAATCCTTCTGGCAAAGATTTATTTATCTCTCTATATTCTTCATGGTGTCATTCACCAATGGCAATATTAAGCCTGTGTTTGCTTGCTCAGGTAGGGATCTAGAAGGAAGGCTGCTTGATTTCATTTTTATGTACATTTTGTATGATTAATTATTTCTTTTGAACTATTAAAGGCCTATCATCATGCTAGTGATGTAATTAAGTCACTGGGGGAGGACGACATCAATGTAAAGTTCTTGATGCAATTGGACAAGCTGATTCGCTTACTTGAGACTCCAGTATTTGCATACTTGAGATTGCAGGTACTTGACCTATGGATGGTTTATATTGAACCCGGCAACTTTCTTCTACATTCAAATTTGGTTTCTTCAACTTAGATAACGTGATGAGCCATAGATCTTTGAATTGTTTTGGTTTAGTTATATGCCCATATTTGTCTTTTTTTTTTTTTAATTATTATGCCCATATTTGTCTTTGAATCTTGATGTTAAAGAAGAAATGTTTACCAAAAAATACACTAACTTTTGTAAGCATGGTATGGAAGAAGCTGGCATATGGACCCATTTCCGATAAATGGCGTTTAATTTGAAGCCCTATTATTATTTTGTTTTTTTTTTTCTAGATGTTTAAAACACATCAAGAGCCATTTTTATCATCTCTTCTTTTACCTTATTCTAATTATTTTGCGTTGAATTACTGAATCCCCAAGATGTTAATGCTAGATTTTTTTTTAGCCATATGATGTTTGGTTTAACCTTTTCCCTTTCTAATTCCTCTTAGTTGAGTTTATTTGTCTGCTTTATTGGTGCATCTTTTGTCCTCTCTTTTACATGAACAAAACATTTAAATTTTTTTCACTACTATACCTCCAATAGGTGTTACTTCCATTGCCTTTGCAATATTGTTATTTCTCACTCTATTCTTAATTTACCATACATCCATTTTCAACAATTTTTTTTGTTATTCCAATATTGGCTATCAAGGATTTCATCATATTATTTTATGTGTGTATGAGAAAATGACCAAAATGGTCTTTTGAATTTTGTGAAAGACTAAAATAGTCAACAACTCCTTAAAGAGGAACCAAAATAGTCCCACCATGGCATTATTTTTTTTTTATTTTGTGAAAGACTAAAATAGTCAACAACTCCTTAAAGAGGAACCAAAATAGTCCCACCATGTCATTGTTTTTTTTTTTTTTTTTAAACTCGAGGGACTAAATTGGTCATTTAACATTAGTTGGAGACTATTTTGATCTTCCATAAAGAGTCAAATGACCATTTTGGTCATTTTCTCATGTGCGTATGATATATATATATATATATCTTGGAAAAACTATTCAAATTCTTTTTACTTATGATAGGTGATATACTTATTGCCTTTGTCATCTCTATTCTTATTTTACCACATATCTATTCTAATAACATTTTTTGGGTACTCTAATACTAACTATCAAGGATTTCCTTGTTGCCTAAAAGGTTGATCCATAACTATAGTTGATCTAAATTATGCTTCTGTAATTTACCTTTTTTAAAGTTTCTTTGATGCTGTTCTGTTATGTTTTCCAAGTTATTTCTCCACTTTAACCTCCAAATAATAACTTGAGACAATATGGATTTTATGTTGATATTTGGTGTAATCCAACTGTGATTTGATGCTCTTTGGTTGATGCAAAACTTATTCCAATGCTCTTTGCTCCTCCACAGTGCATATCTTTAATAATTTCAAACATTAGCTTATTATTTTTCATTATATTTTTTAAACCACTTCTCATTATATCTTGATTATATACCTTTTAGAAGATCTAGTTGGTTCTCTCTATATTTTCTTATTAATTTTGTTAGCATGACTTTCATGGTAGATGGCATAAATCTAAATTAATTCCTTACAATAGATATTTTTCTAAGCCTTTGTTGCATTATCTTCTCCTTTGCATTTGTTGTATGACTTAATAATTTTGATTCTCTTCTAATTACCAAAATCATGTATCTTCTTGCTTATATAGTTGTACTAAATGTTTCTCCTTTATTCCTTTAAAAAATTGTTAACAAACCTACATGAAGGCACTAACATGAGTCCGCGTGCATCTTATGAGGATTCTTATAGCAATAAAATATGCTTTGACGTTCATTTATACCCATCTAAGTACTATGTTGGAGTCATGAGAGTTTAGATGCTTAAGGCTGTGATTGAGAATTCACTGTTTGAGCTAGAAAATTTGCCTGTTTTGTAATAGGTTTCTGCTTCGACGGTTTACCATTATTTTGTGTATTTATTAATGTATTTTTTTTGTTTACAGCTTTTGTACCCTGACAAGTATCCATGGTTGATCATTGTGCTATATGGTCTTTTATTGTTGCTGCCCCAGGTTTGTTCATTAGTTTTGTATTTTTCTGGTTAAATATATACATTCTCTCCCTCTTCTCTCCCTTTATCTCTCTCTCTCTGTCCCTCCTTTTCTGTGCTGAGCAGCTATCCAGGTTATCCTTAATAGCATGTTTCGATATGCTGTAGGGAGTTCCATAACTGTTAATGCTTGGAAGTCTTTTTCTGAGTATATTGGAGGATGCTTAACACTGAATTACACGTTCAGTAAGTTTAGATGTAGGCTAGCTGAGTTATAAAACAAAATGCATAAAAAGTGGATACCCTTTAAAAAACTATTGCTTCAATTCATACTTTGGTCAGGCCCGAATTTACTCAAAATGTTTTTTTACAATATATTTGGCTATTTCTTTGGGGTAAACTTCTGTAATCTATAGTAATATTTGTTTTGAGTAATAGTGAAGTTATTATCCAAAATAATGGTATGAGTGTTCCAGTTGAAAAAAGTGCTTCTACTGATGTGAAACATAATTGCATGGATGGATTGCTTTAAGGAATTTGCACACTTAATATTCCTAGAACAAATAATTATATCTTAATGGTGAAGTTAAACGACGCAATAAAACACAAAGAGTGGTAAGACAAGCTTAGACTAAACCACATGCATAGAAGTTAAGATCGAAAATAGCCAACTTAATCTACGTTGCATGCATGAATGGTTTTCAACAAGAGATCCCTAGATTAACAATAAGAGTAGTACTATGAAAGATTCCTCACAGAATTCTTCTAATCACTGAGCCTTAGTAGGAAGAGTTAACACAACTTTCTATGATTCAATTACAACTACAATTGAGAGCAACTAAAAGATAAAAGAGTAGGAGGATGAGTTTACCTAAAGAAATAGAAGATATGAAGCTTTGGCGTTGGCTGAAATTACTGGACAGCAGCTGTTCAGCACTGGATCTCCTCAGGGCAGCAATTGGGGCAGATTCTGGACGGCTAGACAGCAGGCTAGCTTGCTTTGGACGTCAGGGCAGCAAGCTATTTTGCTCCGGGAAGCTTCTAGACAGGAAACTGGGTTGTTTCTGAAATCTGGACAGCAACTCCTAAAGCATGCTCAGCAGCTTGGGTTCCTAGGATGGCTGAACGGCAACAAAACCTCGGCTGGAGCCTTTGGATAACAAAAGGAAAAGTTGGGACAGCAATTTCCAATATTTGGAAAGGAGGACAGCCACTGTAAACGTCCATAATTTTCTGGACAGCAAGGGGGCGGCCAAGGTGGTTGGGGATTTGGTGAGATGCTTAGAAATATGAAATTAGATTTCAAGTTAAGTGGAATTGGAGGGAATTGATTTGAAATTCAAATTAATCCCATACATGGGGGCCCGGCGGTTAAGAGGGGATTAAGGGGAGTTAATTGGTGGCAATTAATGAGATAGGAGAGAGAGAGGGAGAGGGGAATAGGTGTCCGGCCAAATAGAGAGAGGGTGAGAGGGATTTGGTTTAAGTGAGTGGGCCCCAAGGATTTAATTAAGGAGTAATTTTAAAATCTGAAAGTTAAATTAGATTTAAATCAAATAGGAAGGTTTCCTATCATAGGTTTAGACAATAGGAAACTATTTGAATTCAATTATTTAATTGAATTCACAATAGGAAACTTTCCAAATTGGCTAGACTTATTTTAGGAAAGTGAATAAATGGGTATTTGAAATTTGAATTTCAAATTTATGAATCCAAGGGAGGGGGCTGACGACTAGGTGCGTGGAGAGGGGAGGAAGGGGAGGGTGGCTGGCGGTTGGGTGGGGGTAACCGGCGGCTTGGGCGACCCAAGGAGGCCGGCGGCAAGGGGAGGGGCTCAGGTTAGGGAAAAAAGAAAAGGTTTGGGGAGTGGGAGGCCGGCGGGTGGGAGGTGAGGAGAGGGAATTGGATGCAAGAAAACAAAGAAAATAAAAGGATTGAAGAACCGCGAACCTTGGACTCTTCCAAAGGTTGTCGGGTATTGCGATTGCCCCACTTGGACCTCTCCTCTTACAAACTCACTAAGAGATCATCCCATTCAAAACCCATTGAAATTATACTTCATCATTCATCATCCCAAAATACAAAACAACTAGCCTATAAATAGGCCTCATGAAAAGAAAAGAAATAAAAGACTAAAATGCCCTTCGGGCTACAATACTAAATGACCACCCGTAAGGGTATAAAGGAAAAAATAATAATATAAAATAAACTAGTACATAAAACATATAAATAAATAACTCAAGATCGTAGCCGTTGATCTCCGATGTCCTCATCATCTACACTTTAAGTATTACTAATAAGTAGATGTAAGGAAAATTCTTTTTTCCATTTGCTTTCCTAGTGGAGGAACAAGTCCTTGACGTTCTTTAGTCTTTTGGTCCATGTTTAGGGATTCTACAACGAAGAGGACAAGGCTTGATGAAAGCATGTCATCATATTTTTGCTTATCCATAAAACTTGCTGGTTTAGTGTTTTCTATTTGCTTGAGTTGTACTTGCAATTATCTTTGGAGTCTGGATTAGCTTAGGATTTCTACCATTCTTCCCTACACCTTAATGCAGCATCTGAATGTAAGTTTTTGCTCTCCTTTGTCCCCGCAGTCCTTCCCCATTTCCTTCCTGTGTTTACTGTAGCATGTTGCAAGCCCATCTTTGCAATTTTATTATTTTTCTGCTCGTATTGTTTTTTGAGATGGCTTAGTTTTATTTGATGTAGGTGATTAAAATCTTCTTGCCTGTTATGCTCACCAGGTCAAAATTACATAAGTCGGCTATTATGAGAGGTGTATTGATAGAAAACTGAGAGAGATTAATATAAAGAAAAGTACATTTTTTCAATGGGTTTTGAAATTCTCTCTAAAGATTGATTGGATATTGAATAAGACACTATCTAAAGATTTTTTTTCATCTTTTGATGATTTATAATGTGGTTCGAAAGTTTTTTAATTAGCACAAATCCTTATGGTCCATTTGCATGTTTTATGATGCACCACTTCACAATGCTCCATTTTGTTCATTTTTTCACAAGTTTTCTTGTATTCACACCTTATTAGTAATCAACTTTCTTAAAAGTCATGCAAAAGGTATTTAAATCTATTATTTTTGGTATTGTTTTGCATAATTTATGAGGCTTGTATTTGTATTTTTGATGTGATACAAACAGGAATTCCAAGGAAATAATAAAATTATTGTAACGCTTGCTACTTTAAGATTAATGAGCCACAAGAATTAATTTTAAGAACTCTCGATTGACGTTTTACTTTGGCATGCAGTCACAATTTTAGGAGAACGGAACAACTTAAAATAATATCAGAAAAATTACAATAAAACTAAATGTATTCTAATAAGATTTTACATGCTAATATTTAGTGCTTTTCACCTAGAGTTTGCTTTCTCACTCACACTCTATGAGAGGCTTTAGTGGAGAGAGATTTTCAGCAATCTCAACGACGCCACCAAGAAAGTTAGGATGCCGACGGTCTTGATCCACGGGAAGGAAGCCGGAGAAGGAGGCGCTGGTGGACGTCCGATGAGTTTCCATTGTCCGGAGGGTCGTTGTTTGTCAATAGTCTCGGCTAGGTGGAAGAGTATGCGATCGACGTAATCGTCGATGGAATCTTCTAACTCCCAGTCGTGGTCAAAGAATGGCGACTGAAGGATATCAATTTATCCTTGAGAATCGTACGTGAATCTGTGGTCGACTCCTTTATTGGGATCCTTGGAGGAGCCGGTGGCTTGTGATGGGAGAATGGAGAGGAGGAGCCGGCATTTGGGGTTTCGGGTAGAGAGGGAAAGGGAGAGAGACGGCTAGGTTTATGTGGGAACTTTTTGGGTTTAGGGCTAGGGAGGTGGAAGAAATGAATTAGAAAAATCTGAATTTAATTTCAGATTTTTCCAAGAGAGGGGAAGGGATTAGTTTGAATTTCAAATCATCCCAAATTGGGCTATAGGGGCCGGCGGCTTAGGAAGGAATTATCGGGGAGTTTAATTGGGGCTAGGTATTAATTGGAGAGAAAAAAGTTAAGGGGAAGGGGGCCGGCCATATGAGGAGGGAGAGCGGTCTAGATTCAATGTATGTGGACCATATGCATTAATTGGAGATTAGAATTAAATCCGAATTTAATTTCATATTTAATGTAATTGGGGAGGTTACCTAATTAAGGATTATCAAAGAGTATAGTATTTGAAATTTCAGGGGGGGAAAAACAGAGCAGAAAAGAAAAGATTTCCTAGAATTAATTCAATACCTATGCAATAACTAGCATTAGCATGAATGAACATGTGAACAATGATTCAGATGAGTATGATGCACGATTAATTATACATTATTGTTTTTTACAATTTAATGAGAATTCAAATGATCAGTATAAAACACAAAAAAGGAGCGACTTGAGTTAAGCATTCAACCTACACATCGGTCAGTAGTCAATCAATCCCATATAATTATTCCATTGAAGTGAATTAAAAAGATCTTAACGTCTTTCTTTTTATACTGCTTATAAAAAGATCTTAATCCTTTTGTTTATATATAAAAAGGATTTGAGGTGTCATAGCCATTCAGTTCTCTAGAATTGCTTTCATTTTCTTATCTTAAAGTTTCATTCGTTTTGTTGCAATACAGCCTTTCAGTTTTATCAGAATTGAATTGATCTATTATGCAGCAAAGTGCGGCATTCAAGATGTTAAAAACTAGACTAAAACCTATGCGCCCACATGATGTCATGGCTGACCAAGGAACATGCACATCTTCAGGGAGTCCCCATGCACAAAGTATACAGATGCCAGATGGCAGTAACCATGACATGGACAATGCGCATAACCACATCAACTTTGCATCTAGGCTGCAACAGTTTCAGCAAATGCAGCATCTGCATAGGATGCATTCCAAATCTCAGCAATCATCCCAAAATTCTTTCCCAGCCATATCATCTCAGGTTTGACGCTCTTCTAAACCATATTACTTTCTAGGGCCACTTTTGCTTAAAATTTAGAAAAATATTTTTCAATAAAAAAAAAAAATTAATGAATTCCATATTTTGGTTGGATGTAATTTTCAACTCTACAAGTATATCTAGAATCCCCAAAATTAGATTTCCATTCACTTAAAATGGAGTCAAAATAAATTATCACTTGTAAATCGTACTTTTCATCTACAAGTAGCTAACTGAGCTATTAAATAACAGGAACTTTGCTTCTATAAGGATAATCTTTTTTTTGTCCTATTGTTACTAGTTAAGTGCATGTTACCTAGTTGCCTACCTCTCAATTTTGTTTTTTTTCCTTCTCCATATGTATTTCAAGGAAGAATCTATCTTAGAAATACTCCGATCAAAATTTTTATCAGAATGGTCCACAAAACCATTAAATTCATTTTCAGGTTAGTTTAATACAAAATTTGATTGATTATTCATGTTTCACACCCATCTCCATGTAAATTCAAATTTGATTTTTTTGAGAGCCTATCCTGATCAAAATTCAATCAACGTATCCCTACCATTTTTTTTTTCTTTCTGCAATTTATTTCCCCTGCTTCACTCACGATTAATTATTCTGTGCGGACGCCGAATGACATTCAAAGACATATCAGAATGCGCCACATCACCCCTTGCTCGATACCGCAGCTTGGTATTGCTGACGTGGCGTATTCTAATTGGTATCCATACGACATTCTGCGTCCGGTCTCCACACATAATAATTTCTCTTAACTCACACATGCGCGCATGCACATTCTAGCACTTGTAAATGCACATTTATGGCTCTACTACATTTTGCAAAAAAAAAAAAAAATGAAAACATATAGCAATTCTGATTCAAATTTATTTTAGTCTGATTACAAGCAGATAGAAATATCTGGAGATTCCCAGCCATCCGTCCCAGCTCCTGAAGCCAGATCATCTGGTGGTAGCCCTGGACAGTCTCTTCATTGACAGCGCCGTTTATTTTGTGGCCTATCTCATTATTAGTTAAAACCAATCTCAGCATTATAGTAAATGTGCTGATTGGAAGTTGGCAGTAGTGATCATCAGTAGAAGGAATCTGTTTAGGTTTATAATAATTTGTTTATTTCATTGGTTATTCTCTGCTGTATTTATTTTAGGCAGAGATGGTATGTGAATAGAGAGGTAGTAGGATTGGTTCATAAGTGAGCTATATTTTATTCATTGCTCAGCTCATCTTTCTTTTGCTTTGCTATCTTCTTTCAAGCCCTGGGAGGTTTAAGTTTTTTTTTTATACTTTTTTTGGCATATATTATTTCTTATGTTTTTTATGGTTAATCTGCAGTTAATAAAATTATTCTTCTTTTTTTTCGAAGATATTTGGATCAATTAAGACAAATTCACACATGCATCACATACACGAGCTTTGAATTCAATATCTTTTAGTTGCTAACAAAAGCTTCCAACGAGCAGACTAAGGTTTCGTTTGAGATGATTTTTTTATTGCTTCTCAAAATAATTTTTTAGCATAAAATATTTTCTTTTTTTTTTAAGAAGCATCAAAAAAGCTGCCCCAACGAATCATAAGATGAGTTGTGTTTGTCTTGTTGAATTTCAGGATTATTCTACTAAGGAACATTTCAAGATTTGGCAAGTTATTTGATGCATGTTTGTCTTAATTAATGTTGCTTATTTTTCCAATTCAAAACGTGATAATATTGGATCAAATAAGATATCTTATATAGTATTGACTTATAAATGAATGGTTTAGTGAAGAAAAGGAAATTATATTATCTTGTGTTAGCTGAACTGCTGATGTAATTGACAGGTCAAAATTGAATCGAGCATCAATCTTGAAGATAAAATCAGATCTCACTTTCGCTTGAAATGAAAACGTTGTGTAAAATAGAACATCCATACATTTTATGGGCTTGTTAGAATCAAAATGATGATAAATTATAATCTAATTTTATAGAACAACTTTTTTTTTTTAATTCAATTTGTCTAATCAGAAGAAAAAAATTTCTTAAATTGTAGCGAGTGATACTTAGCAGATTTTTTGTGTTGGATGTTGGTTTTCTAGTTGAAGATGAGCGTTGGTTTATTTTGCGGTGATTAGTAAGGTTTTGGTAGGGACAATTTTTTTTAAGACTTTTTTAACTAAAAAGGTATTTTAAAAATTAATAAAAAAGTTATTTCAAATTAAACCTGTGTTAAATTTATGTGAATAGTTAATATTTGAGTTGTTAACCATGATGATAATTATCATTTGTATGCATAAGGGCGTTAATCTTATTGGTTATGATGAGCTTTTGTGTTGGTATTGAAAGTTGACATAAACGAGTGTCAAAACGGATTGATGGTTAGTCAACTTGTGTTTAACCCGAGCTTAACATGTTTTCTAAAGGTTAGGTATTTCAACCTGAATCTGACATGACATGTGGACTTGTTTAAAATAATTGGTTCGAAAACTCAAACTCAAATTTAACCTGTATAATAATAGGGTTGAGCCGAACCCGAAATTTTCTTAGTCGAGTTTTGATTTATGTCAGATTTTGGCACCACTAACTTCTATCTATTAGCGATGAAAAATATTTTGTATGAATGTCGATAGTGAGTATTAGTCTTTGTTGCAAGGTTAGCAATGATGCTAATGATGGAAATAATTATTGATTAAGATGCATATGCTTTGGTGGCGACGGTCAATATTGATCTTACTAGCATTGGTGGGTGTTGAGTTATTTGTGTGTACCATTATGTACATTTCAACTAATTTTTAATTAAAATTATTTTTAGATATATTTAAATAATTACCATTGACAGAATCAATTAAAATTTAAGTTAAATAAAAGTTCAAATTATATTCCTCAGTCGTTGCTTTATAAATCTCAAAATAGCGAACATCTCAGATTTTCTTCGATTCGGCCCACAGCTGGAATGCAGGTCCACGAAATACGAAATTCAATGCCCACCTTAAAAGCCCGAAATAAATAGCAGCTAAACCCAAACTTACAAAGCCCAAAACATAATAAAGACCAACTAGAAGGAATAAAGGAATTTGCTTAATGAAAATAAGAAAAATTATAGTTGGTTTGAGCCAACGGCACCTTTTTATAAATGTAGTAGTAAAGTTGTCATGGAGAAAATTTTTAGTGCAAAAATATACTAAAAGCACTTATATACAAACACTTACTAGTAATGTTTGGGGTTGAAATCATAGACGATGTGAGCAGATGCGGGTTTGTCGCGATATGCAACGTTGACGTGGGGTGCAGTGTCGGTGATGTGGTCCAAGTGGTGGCGTGGTTGGTATAAGATCACACAATGCACATGAGTTTTCAAGCAAAAGACTGTGTGAATACTAGGATGCACAAGGAGATCAATTGCATGATAGAGTGTAGGATGTGCAGTGAGATCACGAGTTAAATCGGGTGTGCAAAGAGGTTGCCAAGCACGTCGTCGCTATGTATTATGAATTTGTTTGAATTTGCCAAAAAAAATAAACTACTGAAGGAGCTATGAATTCTCCAAAAAATTACTTTGAATATACTCAACTCCAACCAAATATTTAAAAATTTAAACTCCTATAGTTTAAACATGATAAACTTAAAATAATTTCAATCAAATAGCCTCTAAGAAAACTTTAACTCCCCATAGGAGTTCCATTAAAATATCAACAAAAGGGGAAAACAACACCACATGCAAAAGGGGAAATCAATAACCACTTGCATAATCAAGTGGTTCTAATAGTCTAACATTAACAAAAATGCTCTTAAAAAATTCTACCCTTCTATTATGCTTCATTTGGGACAGCTTTCTTACTGTTTTCTAAAATAACTTTTTAGTATAAAAAATTTTAATTCAAATTTTTTTTATACTAAGAGACTGCTTTAAAAAATAGTAAAAAAGCTGTCCCATATGAACATTTAGGCTTCATTTGGGACAACTTTTGTACTGTTTTCTAAAGCGACTTTTTAGCATAAAATTTTTCGAATTGAAAAAAATTTTGTACTAAAAAAATATATTAGAAAACAAAACAAAAAACGGTCTCAAACGAAGCTTTTCTTGCATAACCTTTTGGTTCCACCAAACATATATATAAAAAAGAAAAGTGAACGCATTTCAACTACTTCTGCTTAATCTCATGCTGAAGAGTCAATTTTGAGGTAAACCCTTTTTGTTATCCACAGTGCAACTGCCCTACCAATATTGTGCCAAACAGGACCATTTGCTAACGATTATATTATTTTTTTTTTTTAAATGCTGTCTCAATAACTACTTCAACATATTGTCTTCGCCTACTCAGAGCTTCGAGTCTTTTTCAAGCTTTCTTTTTTGATTTTGCATCCTCTTGTAAGATATATTTTTTGGTTCATAAGCTGTTTGATTTGATATTTTTTAAAAATATTTTTTTTAGATGATGTAAAGTAAATATGTTGAAATATATATATATATATATATATTTATGTTTATTATGATGGATTTTACATACTAACTTTCTTTCTTTCTCTTTATAAGTTATTTGTAAACTCGGTAAGGAAGGTGATAATCAAGGCGACTGCAAAGGAAGGATTTGGGCAATAGAGAGATTATTAGGTGCGGAGTGCGGATGGTTCTCATCGTTGCCACAAGCATTGGCGGGGGCTCGGTACCGCTAGGCACTCAATGCTTGTGCGGACGGTGCGCACTCCGCACCTAATAATTTTTCTGTGGGCGAAGGAGCAACGGACTAAGGGCATTTCTAACTGAATGTCATTCGCCCATTTGCTGCTCTCAAGCTTCGACGCAAACTGCAAATGAAAAACATTTTTGCATTTTATTTCAATTGTGAATGGTTGGTGTCCCACTGTTCATAGAAATGCATTTTTTTTTGTGTAGAAAATGGATGTTAGAAGTAGAGATGATAAAGAACGTATATATAATATTCTTTTTTAGTGTTAGAAATTGAGTTCAGTTGGAGATAAATTACTGTTTGATATGACTATTACTGTATTTTGAATTGAATAATAAGTTATCCAATTAGAGATGCCCTAAGGAGTCCACCCGGAATTGAGTGACCCGACCTGTTTTTGCAAATGGGGCGATTTTTCGACCCGAATCCGACCCGCTTCAAATATGTTTTACTAAATTTTTTTATTTAATTCAATTTATTTAAATCTAAATCAAATTAATGTAAGATTTACTTCAATCAATTTAAAATAAATCAAGCTTAATTTAGTTTGGGCAATAGATTTATTATTTTTTTGGAAATAACATTTACTTATTTCATAACAATCTTTTAAAATCCTCCTAAATTAATTAAAAACAGGTCAAATCAAATTGATTTCGGGTTTCTGGGTCAGCCCAAACCTGACTCGGTTTTATAAACGGGTCAAAATCCCTAACCCGAACCCGATCCGATTTGGGTTTTGGTTGACTCAAATCCGAAATTTTCGGGTTTGATTCGGATCGGATTTTCGGGCTCGTGTCAAATATCAAAATAAAGCTAAATTAAAATAAATAATGTCAACTGTATAATTCTTCCATCTCATTCATCTCTGCTGCTCAACCTCATCCTCCTAACTGTCTCAGTCTTCAATAAACCTTTATTAATTTCATACCAACTTTGACTTAAGAAAGCAGTCATTAAAGATCAGATCAATTATTTTGAAACTTAATAAAGTATTACAGTTTTTTTCTTTAACTTGATTAGTTCTTTAAGGCTTAGTTTGAGACGATTTTTTTATTGCTTCTTAAATAGAGTTTTATACAAAAATTTTAATTTTTTTTACTAAAACTCTATTTTTTTTAACAGAGTGTCCACTCGCTGCCACCCCGAAACGGCGCTTGACGGCATGACTAATTCTCAGCTGACCAAAAATTTGAGACGATTTTTTTATTGCTTCTTAAATAGAGTTTTATACAAAAGTTTTAATTTTTTTTTACTAAAACTCCATTTTTTTTAACAGAGTATCCACCCGCTGCCACCCCGAAACGGCGCTTGACGGCATGACTAATTCTCGGCTGACCTAAAAGAGGCACCCATCACACCACAGAAACCTCCTAGCTCACATTTGATTGGGCCCCACTTAAAAGGTGGGGCCGCTCGAGAAAAATCGAATAATAAAAAAGCCATCTCAAACTAAACTTAAATCTTTTTCAGCTTCAGGTTTTGCATTAATTTTCATAAGACACATAAACTGTACAGTGCAGAACATGGAAATGTTCTTTGATAATGTGATATATCTCTTTGTTAAAATAATCTGCAATAAATGTTCTCCACAGGAATGAGTAGTTTATTGTTCTCAGTTGGCTTAAGACAGTGAGTTCATGTGGAGCTATAGATAGTGGATAGGATACTGTTAAGTCAACTCAGATCTGAATTAGATGGTTTAGCAGAAGATCAGTTTGTTAAGTTGTGGATTTTAATTTTTTTTTTAGGTAAGAAAAAAAAAATTATGAAGATTTTAGGAAAAAAAAATGCTTCATTGTAAAATTTTTACGAAATAATAATTAGGTGTTTTAGGGGTTCAAACTTCATAAATATTAGGAATTTACTGGGAAAAAAATTATGTTAGGATGTTCTTGTTGCGTCCTGGAGTATTCGCAGCAGTAGAAAAATATATAGTTTAACATCTTAGCATTGTACGAAGATCCAGCACACAATCATATAAGAGAGATGGTGAAGCGTTCATAAGAGACACCAAAGTTTTTACGTGGAAACCCCTAAAAAGGTGAAAAAGCACGGGGCCTGGCCCAGATTGAATGAATCCACTAGTATTTGTAGTCGATTACAAATGAGGCTCTTCCTTCGGAGAAGGCCTGGGCTTGATGATACAAATGTACATCATATATAGTGCATTACATGTTGGGAGTTATAATATAGACATGTTTGTTTGGTCGGCACGACCATAGTCGAAATGATGGAGGCCAGAAAGATCGTTGTCTAGTGATGGAGGTCAGAAAGACCATTGTAGGTGATGCAGGTCAGAAGGACAGTAGTCGGCAGGAGAGAGGGGTCTGAAAGATCATAGTTCGCAAGAGTCCGGGGTCAGAAAGACTGTTGTCTTGCGATGTTGGTTGGAAGGGCCATAGTAGGTGTCGGAGGTCAGAATGACTGTAGTTGGAAGGAGACCGGGATCAGAAAGATCATAGTTGGTAGGAAACCGGGGTTAGAAAAACCGTAGTTGAAAGGCATTATTCTGGGAGAACTCTAGGCATCAAGTGGTGGCCTGGTGGAGCTCAGGGTGGCCTCAAGTAGTTGTATGGCGGTCCGGCGGAAATTCGGGCCTCATGTGGTGTTCTGGTGGAGTACAGGGCCTCAAGTGGTGTTCCGGCAAAAATTCGGGCCTCAGGTGGTGGTCTGACAAAAGTTCGGGCCTTATGTGCTGCTCTGGTGGAGCACAGGGCCTCAAATGGTGGTCTGGCAGAAGTTCGGGCCTCAAGTGGTGTTCTGGTGGAGCACAGGGCCTCAAGTGGCTGTTCGGCGGAAGTCCGAGCCTTAGGTGGTGCCCTGGTGAAGCACAGGGCCTCAAGCGGTAGTCCGATGTAAGTCCAGGCCTCAAGTGGTGGTCCAGCAGAAGTCCGGGCCTTAGGTGGTGGTCCAGTGGAGCCACAACATCAGGCGGTGGTCCAGCAGAGGTGAGGGCCTCAAGTGGTGGTCCGACGGAGCAACGACATCAAGCAGTGATTCGGCGAATATGAGAGCCTCAAGTGGTGGTTCGACAAAACAACGACTTCATGCGGTAGTTCAGCGGAGGTGAGGGACCTCAAGTGGTAGTCCAACTAAACAACGGCTTTATGCGGTGGTTCGGTGGAGGTGAGGGGCCTCAAGTGGTGGTCTGGCGGAGCAACAACCTCAGGCGATGATCCGGTGGAGGTGAGGGTCTCAAGTGATGGTCTGGCTGAGTAACGGTGTCAAGCGGTGGCCCAATGGATGTGAGGGCCTCCATTGGTGGTCCGGCAGAGGAACGACGTTGGTGGTCCGGTGGAGCAACGGCATCAGGCGATGGTCCGACGGAGGTGAGGACCTCAAGTGGTGGTCCGGCTGAAGTCCGGCGCTGGACGAGGAGGAGCTTCTTCCTTCTCTTCTTCCTTCTTCTCTTCTCGCTTCCGTCCCCTTTCAAGATAAATGAGGAGTCTATTTATATATTTATAGAGTGGCATGGCTCGTAAATAGGTGAGAGATCAAGGGTAAATGGGGAGTGGTTGGATGGACGGCCGATGTTGAATGGATCGTTTGGTGGACATTTGAATGTCTTAGTGATGTTGGATTTTGATGATCTTGAGCTCGTTGGATTTGTCTCGTCGAGCCGCTCGATTCGATTATAAGCACATTATGTTTAGAAATCGTTTGTTAATCTGAATTGTTGTTCGAACCTTCCAACAATGCTTATAACCCTTTATTTGGACCCGTTTGGACTTGAATTGAGTCGAATTTTGTGTCGTTGGGTTCGTATTCTCAAGATATTCAGTTCGACTGTAGGTTTGCTGAAATCGGAGTTATGATGATCCCGAATTTAATTTTGAATGTTTTCAACTTGATTTTCCCCCCGAGATTCGTGCCCGGTCAAAATAATTTTATTGAGGATGTATCGTTTCTAATATTATTGGTATTTATGTGTCCCACCGTTGTCTTGCTAGTTTGTCCCGCAAGTCCGCCCATCCTGCCCGTTTTCCAGTCCACTGTCCACCTCTCCGCACGGCCCCGCTGTCTTGTTGTTGTCCTGCCTATTTTCCACTTCTGTGACTCCGCTCGTCGATCCCGTTTGTCAGTCTGCCTCTCCACATGACCCAATCGTCCCGCAGTTTATTAAACATGGATGATGGTTTTAAAGATTAAACATGGACGGTCGTCGGCTAGCTACGAGTGTCGACCCGCCGCCGCCAACCAACGACTCCTTTGACGACGGCCCTTCCAATGAGACGATGACGGGTTGGTAGGTCCTATTGGGTTGACTCGGGTCTGAAGATGGCCGTGTTCGGGTCCGAAATGACACTTTTTTAAAAATGGATCAGCTTCGTGTCAGATCAATTTCGAATTCGACCCTAATAAGAACAATGACTAGCACTAGTTCTCATGAATTACCTCACTCTTCTATTTTAATAATTGGAAAGAAGAGAAAGAGGACAGTTTTATCTCCATAAGCACATGTGCCGTAGGACCAATAGAACAACGTGGTCCTTTCCTGTTCGAGTTGAATCTTCTTAAGCTTTTTTGCTGTTGCTGCAGCATTTTATAGTAATAATAAATAGAGCTGTAAATTATTATTATTATTATTTATTTAGAATGCACTCTTAAAATTGATCTTATTTGTAATTTTCTATTTACACTCAGTTATTAAATGTTTTCACTTTGCTCACCTATTATGAATTTTGAATCATTTGAGAATCAATGTTGAGAGTGATATATTTGTTATCAAAACGAATTCAAGAATTCATTGCTCTATGCGAATAATAAAAATACTATAAATATCTTAAAAATTATTTTAAGCCCCTTATTTATAAGATTTAAAATGCTGCATAAGAGAGGGTAAACTTAGTCTTTGTCTGTAACGGTTTTCTAAAACAGCTTTTTATTACAAAAAAAAATTTTAAAATAAAAAATTTTGTAATAAAAAAGCTGTTTCATAAAGCAGTAAGAAAGCTATCTCAATTGAAATCTTAGAGAATTGATAAATAATACATGATTTAACTATTGCAAATACATGAAAAACTATCTTTAACATGACTTAGGTTGTCTATGTTGAGTACCTATTATGAGTGCTCTTTAGGGGTGTCAATTTCGGGTCACGGGTCAGGTTCGGGTCGAATTCGAAACTAACCCGGTTCAAACGGGTCGACCGTAACCCGACCCGGGTAGATAAACTGGTTTGAAATTCGAACATGGACCAGACCCGGCGGGTTGCCGAATTGACCCGACCCGACACGGGACCCGAAACACGGGCGAGTGGCGAGCGCACCTGCACTCGCGGGCAAGCGCGGGTGCGTGCGGCCAGAAATCTGGGTGAGCGCGCAGGCAGCCTCGGGGGCAGGGCACCGGCGCGGCAGCGTGCGCTGGCAGCCTTTATTGCGCGGGTAGCTGAGCGGGCAGGTCCGGGTGATGCGAGGGCAGGTGGGGCAGCTTCGCGGGCAGCGCGGATAATTTCTATTTAAACGGGTTTGCGGGTTGACCTGACAACCCGCCGGGTTAATCATAATCCGACCCGTTTTTCAAACGGGTCGAATTCGTGAACCCGAACCCAACCGGTTTTGAAATCGGGTCGGGTACAACCCAGATTTTTCGTGTCAGGTCCGGGTCGGATTTTCGTGTCGTGTCAAATATTGACACCCCTTGTCAAACCTATCTAAGGTGGTACTTCATTGTACAAGCTCTTTTGAGCTAAGCTTGACTAGGACAAACTTTTTTAACATTTTTCACGTAAAAAACTCTAATGTCTTATATGAACGCTGCATCCTTTCTTTTATTTGATTATGTGCTAGATTTTCGTGTAAAATTAAGACGTTAAATTTTATACTTCTCTATCATAGCAAATATTTTAGGATGTAATAATTTTTAAAATAAATAATTCAAATATCTGACTCCACTGAAATAGTAAAAAAATATCACAATTTAAAACCACAGGGTTAGATCAAAGGCTCAATGAACTCTGTGACGTTGAGCAGTACTATTCAAACTGAAATATTAAAATTACTGACACAGCTTGACTTAATCCCTTTTATATTATTCATGATTGCTGAGCTAAGGGAGAATGTGATTATTTGTACATGATTAGATTATAAATCTTGCTTTAAGATTCGCGTTAAGAGTGACTGGAGGGTTCGATGATGGAAATCTCTTCCAGGAAAAAGCTAATGACGTTATTATGAGCATGGCAGTACCTCTAAAGAAATATGGTTGTTATGTTTAATTCGTTACTGTAAGTTGTTGGATAGGATAAATGTGCAGCTATTTGCTGCAAGATATTTTATTTGTTGCTTTAGCGTTAATCTTAAGGCTATAATTTAATTGATTGACGTGATTTTTGTGACCAATTTTTTTTGGCCTTTTTTTGGCATAAAAGTAAAGGAGCTTCCATTTGAATTTTAATTATTCATAAAATTAAATTTGTTTTTTTTTTATTTTATTTATAATAATATTATTAAAAATCTTGAAGAGTTTTATTTTATTAAATATTAATATTTTTTCATGATATATTCATTTTTAACGCTAATTTTATACCTAGTTAAATTCCATATGTTATAAATATAATTTTTTCATTGATTTAAAAGAGTTGAAAAAGAGAGGGAATCCAACGAGTTCCTTCGGCGATAGAGGTCCCAACACGGCTTCATCTCGAGTCAAGCTCTCGAGCCTCCGGAAGAATGGACGAGCCAAGTTTGAGCTCGTTTCATAGGCTCAATTTCAGCTTGAACTCCAATTGAAATTGAACTGTTTTTTTTTTAGCAACAAATAAAAAGAAAAACTATGTACCTAATGATACCTAACAACTAAAAATGGTTTCTTAGCTTATGGGGCTAAGCCTCTTTGATCATTGCCCATCAAATTAGTTGATGAGGTCCCATCTTTCCATCAACCACTCATTTGTATTTGTATTAGATATGAATTGAATGATAGGTGGGGTGGTGGTGTGCAATAATAATGATTTAATAAAATTAATATAAAATAATAATAGAAACTTATTTATTTATTTATTTATTTATTTTAATTTATAGTTCAAGGAAACAATCTTGAAGGGAGTTTTATAATGAAAATATATTTTTTTATTTTTTATTTTTTTTGTGTACGAAGTTTGCTATGAAGACTTGCATTCGTAGATGGTAGTGACAAATATATTTAGAAGTATGCTTGTGAATCGAGAGAAAAAGTTTAGCGAATATATTCTGATCAAAATATAATTGAGATGGACTTTAATTTATTTTAGGATTGAATGTGATATAGAAATTAATTGATTATTCATTTCTTATCTCAAAGAAAGTTGAATTACTTTAAAATTCATCGTGATTAGATTATGATCATGACCTAATTTTTAGTTTAATTGTTTTTTGTGCAATAACTTTACAATCATCTTTCCTTGCAATAAAAATTGATTTTGGATCCATTTTAAGGGTTTGTTTGGAAAAGCTTTTCGATTACTTTTGTGGTAAGAAAAATAGTTAGTATAATGTAAGAAAAATAATGTGTTTGAAAGACAATTTTTTTAGCTTTGTTTTGAACTTTTGTATTCGAGAACAACTTTTGAATAAGCATTTTTTAAACTGAGGTTGAGAGGAAAAATCATTTTGTGCGGACACCTAATGTAGCTCTACATCCGGAAACAAACCAGAATGTGCCCACGTCAGCAATATCGAGCGTGGTACCGAGCAGTACCGAGCCGAGGTAGCGATCTGGCTCATTTTGGTTAGTCTGCAGACGACGTTCGGTGTCCACATAGAATAATTCGAGAGAGAAGAAGAATGAGCAAAGTGAGGGAGGAAATATTCATTGCTTTTGTTTATTTGGGAGAGACTCTAAGGTCTTCTCGAATAATTTTGATTACTTGTGTGGTAAGAAAAACAGTTGCTAAAAATAATATACATTATGAAGACCAATTTTTCATAATTAAAAAAAACAAATCTGATTTTCAAAATATAGTTTTAAAACAGTGGCTAAGAAATGAGCTTTTAAAAATAAAACTAAAAGAAAAGCTTAATCAGTCCCAAACAAAGCCCAAGAAAATATCTTTTAAAATAAAAAATAAAAAAGTTATAATTGCCCTAAATAAATTCTAAGAGTCTATTTGGGACAGCTACAACTTTTTATAAAGTTAATTGTAAAGTTATTGTAAAGATAACAATTTAGGCTTCGTTTGGGACGGCTTTTTTACTGCTTTCTAAAACAGAGTTTTATTACAAAATTTTTTATTTTTTACTCCGTTTTAGAAAGCAATAAAAAAACCGTCCCAAACGAAGCCTTAGTTACACTGACAGTAAATAAAATTTTTTTCATTATATAAAATTCTAAAAAATAGTGATCGTTGCGATTATTTTCTAAAAGCAAAATAATGAGAAAATTATCTCAAATATATCTTAAGTTCCGAAAAAGTCAAAAAATTATTTATTAAATTTATTTTGAAACATTAATGACAAATTGATATAAAAATTAATTAATTAATCATTTATTTCTCTTAATTTAAATTAAATTAACAACCAAAAAAGTCATTCTTGTTGGAAGAAGCTCACCAAAAATAGCTAAGAAGCTTAAGACAAATGAAATCAAATGAAATTAGATTAAAACTAATAATTATTAATTTGATTCGCATTAGCTTAATGAAATCACGTTGATTAGGAAATATCTAAAAGCTTTCGAGCTGTTAATGTCAATAATAGCGTTTTAAAGAAGAAAAAGTAACGCAAAATTCGATATTTATTGTGAATTAAAAAAAATTTTTATTATAGTTTATTTTACAATAATTTAATTTAATTTTGAGTTTACTTTTGATGTTGCTTCTCTCAATATTAGATTAGTAATTTTATTGAATAGCTACTTGATTTGTATCTTGTTGGATTTCTAAATTAATTTAGTGGTTCATGTTCCTAGCTTGTAATTTGGCCTAAGCGTAGTTACCCCTCATTCGTTTTCTATCGTCGTTTAGGGCCTAAATAGTTTTAATTATTATTTGCTCTTATTTAAGAAGTGCAATTTCTTATCACATTCATCTAAAGCATACACAGTCCTGCATCAGAATCTCTATGATATTTTTCTCATATCATTGTACCCTTGAGGAATTTCTCCAGTTAAACCATCTCATCTCAACAAGGGCCCTTTGGTTGGATCTCAGTTTAGCTTGAGCTAGTTTGAACGACTTAAGCTAGTTAAGAAAATAATAGTCTAACAACTTTACTAAGCTTGAAAAGCTTACTTCTAGCTTTTTCATGCTTAAGGGAAAATAAACAAAGTTAAAGTGCCTCAAAAAGTCGCTCAAGTTAAAGCTAAATAAGCTCCTATAACAATCATTTTACATTTAGGATCCCTTTGTCATTGTGATCTCCATTTTCACTGGTCATATATATCATTTTCCTCGTAATTCCATCACCGATGTCATCCTTCATCATTGGGTGTGTCTTCATCTTTTCTCCCAAGAGTATCGCCTCCATTCTTAACCATCATACACTTCATTGTTGTTTCATTAAAGCTGTCATCATTCCATTTCCCTCATAGTCACTTCGCCCCTATCAATCTTGTAGTCATCGTCTTCCTTGTTGCTATAAGCACCATAGATTGTGGGTGCAATCAATGTCGATGCAAAATCCTCAATAAAACATCAGCTCTTTATTATAATAATGATGGACAAAAGTAGTAGTTGAAGTAAGTTGACTTTTATTCAATTAATGTAATAATTAACTAAGTACTAAATAAAGCTAGTTAACACTAATTCCTCTTAACTTACAATTAAAATCGTTAATTAGTAAATAATTTGGTACGCAAAACAGAAATGTAGCCAAATTTAGATTACATAGCCTAATTAGCTGAAGTGAGATAAATATTTCATATATTAACGAAATGGATTTTTAGCTTGTGACAAAAAACAATTTTAAATGTAGATAAATTAATACTAAATGAATTCAAAGGAAAAGAGGCAGATCGAAGGTTATAGGGATGGAATTTGTGTGAAAAAGAAAATTTAAAAACAAAATAAATTTAACACCTCATGTGCCCCACAAAAGAATTGTGTGAAGAACGAGGATCCACAAAGCTAATCCAAATTAGTTATAGGCTTCGTTTGGGACGGCTGCAGCTGTCGGTAAAGTAGGTTGTAAAGTTATTGTTCAGGAAGTTACTTTATAAAGTTGCTGTACAAAAATCAATAAATTTTGTTTGGGTAGTAGAACTGCCAAGCTGCTGTGCTGCTGCTGTATAATAATAAATTACCTTGATACCCTTCTATATATTAACATGAATTTTTTTTTATTAAATATAAATGTTTTTAAATTTATATTATAACAAACTAATAATTCTAAATTCAAATCAAATATTTATTTTAATTTTTTTAAGTTTATATTTCAAAATATTTTAAATTTTTAACTTAATTTTTTCTGTCATACTTCAAAATAATTTCTTTAAATTTTAGATTCTCAATCATTATTTTATAATAGTTTCAAAATTTGACTATTCATCAATGTATTATTTGATAATAGAACACTATTGATATTTAATATTTAAAACATTAAAAATTTTGTATAAATGTAAAAAAATAAAAAATGTATATGATAACAAAATAATAATTTTAAATTAATATTTTATCCACTTTATCAAAGCAGTTTATGTGTAGGATATGCAGGTATTTGCAATTGAAAGAATAACCTGTTAATCAGAAAAAATAAAAATAAAATAAAAATTACTGAAATTAAGTACAATATAACCACAAAAAACAAACTCGACAAATTGATCTTGTTTACAAAGCTTAATTTATGTTTGGAAGCCTTGATAACTTAAATATTCCTCTAGAGTCATCCTCTATAGCAACACCTGTTTAATTCCTCCCTAAACAAAACAGCCAGAAAAAAAAAATGAAAGAATTTTTTAGTGAGTATGTGTGTGTCTGGTGTATGTATGTAGAACTACCCTCTGGAAATCGCTGGGAGCAACGCCAGGAAGGTTGAAGGCCCTCGATAAAGGAAGGAGGAGAGGGGACGATAGGAACGAGAAGACGATGCCACCGGGTTTCCCCATCTCAGCAGTGGAGGAGAAGCAGCTGAATTGCCCTTTCACGGGAAGCCACATGCGAACGAGGAACAGAGAAAGTTGAAAAGAATCCGTGTTGGATTTTGGAACGAGAAGACGTTTCCACATCGCGCTCGGTACAGCGCGAGGATTATCTTATCTCCACAGCGCCTTCCGTCCGCCGATAATCCACTACAACGTGAAGCCGAGCAATATCCTCCTCGACGCCGGCGGCGAAGCAAAGGTGGCTGATTTTGGACTGATTCGGTTGCTCGGGCCTCGACCAGAGCGACAGGGCACTGGGCAGAGCTCGTTTGGGTACGCGGCGCCGGAGCTTTCGTGCGGGAGCTTGAGGGTGAGTAAGAAAACTGATGTGTATGGATTCGGGGTAATGCTATTAGAGATTGATAAAAGTGAAGGAAAAGAAAATGACAACGCCGACGACGAGGGAGAAGCAGTTTCGCACAAATGGGGGCATTTACGGCATTTTTTCCCTTCAAAACCACGGGAAGCAGGAGGAAGCAGCGGACCGCGGGAGGTTGCCAAAGGTCGCGGGAAGTAGCCACAGGCCGCAAAAATTTTTCTAACGTCGTTCTACCGCAATGCCCCAAACGATCATTTAACAAATTTTTTTAAAGCAACGTAGCCGTGAAGCCGTCCCAAACCAAGCCTGAGTTCCTGCTCCGTCTTAAAAATTTTTGCTTCCCGCCGTTGCTTTTTGCGTCCTGAAAAGGCCTCCCACGTTTTCCTGCTTTCCGTGGTTCGGATGTGATAAAAATACGTAAATGTCATCGTTGTGAAAAGGTCCGTCGTCTTCGTCCTCATAAAGTTCTGCAATCCACGATTCTCCCCTCCAGTGAAACCACTACACCTTCTCATCTCCACCGTCCGATCATGAAGTCGCCAGTGTCACGCGAAATGCGAAAAATCTCTGGAGCACAGTCGTGCTCGCAACCGATGCAGAAGGGACAGGATGGATGTTTAGGGTTTGGAGATTTGGAGAGGGAGTGGGATTTAAAATCGGAAGGTCGACGATATATCGTCTGTAAGAAGTGACAAAGCAATTGAAAACGGCGTCTTTTTTGATCTCCGGAAGTCGAGTTGAAACGACGTCTTTCTGGATATCCAGCTGCCGACGGGAAAGATAATCCACTTCGGTGAGTTAGATCTGACACCGATCTTATCAGATCAATGCCGCTGACCACTTGTGATGCTAGATCGTCTAAGGTCTTTTTTTTTTTTTTTTTTGGGG